>NC_056725.1:259331810-259356810 GCF_019279795.1 Protopterus annectens
ATATCACATGCATAGAAACAGATTTACATAATTATCAACCAATAGGACATATGTCTCAACATAACATTGGAGTCATCACGTACCAGTTGAGGTGGGTATTTATTGTAATGTTGGAGATGTGGTTGGGGGAGAGAAAGATGTCAATTAACAACTAGTATATTCCTGTAGTTCACATTACTTTCCTGGTCAGTGCTGTTTGCTGTACCTTACAAGTATTACTACACTACCCTATTGCATTCATTTGGACAGTGATATGGCTGTCGACATCTATAACATGACCTGGTTTTATCTGCAGTATACACCTCTTACCTGGTATGCCAGTGGGGGAATTGTTTGTTAACACTAACTAACTGTTTCTACACATACTCCCAGATTCCAGGTTGATGTTATGCACATACCTGTCCATCTCTTTTTACACAGACTCTGGCCATGTCTTGACCACATGCAGGTGAACCTGGACATATGTAGACTATTGCCCTCTTCAACCTTTAGTGACTTACAACACTCTTATGAAGGATTTCCTACACAGTTATATTATATAGCACAGTGTGGGTGACAGTGATCAGTGATACTTTATTATTCAGAGCAACTGCAACACTCACAATTCCATACAATACCAGAGTAAACCGTACCAGTACAGGGTATCAAGCTTTTATTTGTCGGCACCATGTTCATATCCAATGTACCTGTGGGAGCAATGTTTGTTAGCACTACCTGACTGTTGCCACACAATATACCAGATTTCACATTAGCATTATGCACATACATCTTACTCTGTTACTGTACACACTCTGGTCACAGCTTGACATCATGGAGGTGTAAATGGTACATACGTGGCTTATTACTCTCATATGAATTTAGGGAGTTGCTAGTGTGACAGGTTTGTTCTCATAAATGTGTGACAATCAGTTGTGTTTCCTATTTGCTGCCTAAACATCTGGGATCATCCCACTGATTTCCCAGGGGGGACAGGGTGACAGGTAGCAGATATGGACTAATATACTGGACATTCTGGACTTATCTGTACAGTTGTGGGGTATGATTCTGTATGCAGCCTACTTCCACTCCCAAGATTCAGACCATGGCTGTGTCTGCTAAAACTAAAACACTGTCCATCACAGTTGTGTGTGCTATATAGATATTGTTGTATATCTCCTATCTGATTTCTGTCTTATAATTCTCCTGTGGTTTTATATTCTGACTTTGTATTACAACAATCTTATACAGGATTTCCTAGACAGTTATATTATGTAGCACAGTGTGGGTGACAGTGATGAGTAATACCTTATTATTCAGAGTAATTGCATCAGTCGCAATGCCATACAATACCAAAGTAAACAGTACCAGTACAGAGTATCATTCTTTATTTCTGGGCACAGTGCTGATATCTGACAGACCTGTGGGAGCAATGTTTGTTAGCACTTCCTGAATGTTGCCACACAAAGTACCAGATTCCACATTACTATTATGCACATACATCTCACTCTGTTACTGTACAAACTCTGGTCACAGCTTGACAACATGGGGGTGTAAATGGGGCATACATGGCTTATTATTCTCATAAGATTTTGGGGAGTTGCTAGTGTGACAGCATTGTTATTATAGATGTGTGACAATCAGTTGTATTTCCTGTTTACTGCCTATATGTCTGGGATCATCCCACTGAATTCCCAGGGGACAGGGTGACAGGAAGTAGATATGGGCAAATTTACTGGACATATCTGTAAAGTTGTGGGTATGATTCTGTATGCAGACTACTACCACTCCCAGGATTCAAACCATGGCTGTGTGTGCTAAAAATACAACAGTTCACATCTCAGCTGCATATGCTATTCAGATTGTGTTGTCTGTCTTTTCACTGTTTTCTATGTGTCTCTCAGTTGTACTAAATGACCTCCGGGGATTACACAAGTCATATACAGACATTCCTACACATTCTATTTATATTGCACAGTGTGAGTAACAGTGCTTAATACAACTGTACTATTAAGAGATTGCAAATCTCTTAATAGTACAGTTGTATTAAGCACTGTTTTGTGCTGCGGTAACATTGTCGCCTCACAGTAAGACGTTGCCCTGTTCGATTCTCAGCTAGAGCATCTTCTGTGTGTAGACATGCGTGAATGGGTGTACATTCGTTGAAGGTTGTGTGTCAGGGCTGGCAACTCAGCACGTAAAAATCTACTGCCAATCATTAGCGGACTGGAGTTTGATTGTGGTGACCCCTAACCGGGAAAAGCTGAAAGACACAACAACAACAACAACAACTATTAAGAGATTGCAAATCTACATTACCATATGATACCAGAGTATACTCATGCAGTCCAGCAGTTAGACCTTTATTGTCAGGCTGTTATGCTTTTATTTACATATAAACTATATGTCACTCTTCCTGCCATATTCTCTGGTGTATGTAGTACTTGCCTTAAACAGTACAGGTTTTATACTGGTACTTAGTTTACTAATACTTTTAGATTTATTTCATATGACAGTACATGCAAGACTATTACTGACTTGACTCACGTCGCAACCTCTCCAGGTGACATCCATGGGCCTCCTGGTTCGCGGACCACTCACTTGCTGCTGTGATGGATATAAGAGGAATATTTAGCCATACCTAGCCATAATATACATGAGCTGGCAATTATTAAACAGGTAGTGGAGTGATACTTACACAAAGCTGGGATAACCCCTGCCATCCTAGTCTCTTGGATCCACTGATCCAAGAGATCCTCCTTTTGCCACTTCAGGTCGGCATAGTGATGCCCAACCTGCTCTCCAGTTCGGGGTATGCCAGTGGCACTGGTGAAGTCACGGGAAAGATGGTCCCAGGCTTCCACCTTATATTAGGAACCCTGGTACTGGCCCTGCAGCAGTCTCTGCTCATGGTCTTTGACAAGGAGTCCTGTCATGACTGTGGACTCCTGAATGCCCCAGCATTGCACTTGGAAGCACACTCCCTCTCTCCTTTCTGCCATGGTGCCTGCAAGGGGAAGCTATAACTAGTTATGAGATGTATTCCTGCCGGTTGGGTTTAAGTAGAGCCAAATTCCCGCATTTTGCCATGATTGGCCAGTTTTGAAAAGGCTAAGCTATGGGCATACCTGCTTACCTAAGGTTGACATTGTTTAAAGAGGTATACCGCTGGGTAACTTGAGTTAGCTGGCCTAGACATTGCTTACACCTCCTAAGCTGGCCTTTGCAATGCTCAGCATTGCTTAAAATTGACTTTGCATTATATCTGCTTTTTGGCAGTGATTTATTATTCATTACATCTTATATATGTGTCTGGTGTTCATGATTCATGTGTACATACACTGTATGGGGTCCTTGTGTTTAATAGGGGACTTCAACACTCTATTACAATTACACCTCACATCTGGGCTTACTTCAGTAATCCAGTTAACATATTTATGTTATGTAGTAGGTTATAGAGTGTATATTGATTCCTTTCACATGTTCAGTTTTATTTTACTATAGTGAGGGTTTGTTTGGTGATACCTCAATCTTATGGACTTGATTTGGTGGTTAACTACTGTGACTATAGTGTATAGGGTCCTGGGTTCAAGACCTGCAAGGCTGTTCATTTTGTTGTTGGGCAGAACAGCGGCTGTTGGATACAGAGTGATTAAGGTACTTTAAAGCACTTGTAAGCTGGTTTGCATGTGTTTGCACAAGGGTAAGCTATGCTATCCTCTGGTTAAATATGCTTACAGAGAGTTAGCTTCCATATTGCTTAACCTGTGTGCATTGTTACCCCCACACAAACAGGCTTAAACCCACTTACTAGTGCTTACATATGCTTACTCCCACTTACTGCTGCTTAATAGTGCTTACACTTTCTTACTATTGCTTACTCCCGCTTACCATTGCACTGATTTAGACAGTAATGTCTAATGGTTCTTGGGAAGGTGGGGGATTTGGAAGCTGTATGGTGTTATCATTCATTACACATTTTACTTTCCATTTGTATCCATGATTCCTGTGTACATATACTGTATGGGGCACATGTGATTATCTGTAGACTTTGCAACATTATGACACTAGCACCTCACATCTGCATTTAATGCAGTACTCCAGTTCACAATTATATGTTATTTAGTAGGTTATGCAACTAAAATATTGGTCATAACGTGATTTGCATTTGAAAATGGAATGTGCTGCAGTGGGACTCAAACTGGGAATGCTTGCTCGTAAGGCGATTGCTCTGGCCACAGCACTATTGCTTTATTGCTTCATTTGCATATATCTTCCTTTTTATCCTTTTCAGCCATTTAAGCTGCATTCATTGTAGCTAAGCGATGGGCAATCCCATGCACCTATGGTTAAATTTAATCAGTTTCATAAAAAAAAAGTATCTTTATATTGTTTGTGTTTACTATTGCTGTTGGACATATGAGGGGATGTTGCTGGGGGTATGTGGACACCTATGAGTGGTCTCGCTCATTCTTTTGGGTTTTCTGCTGTTTTTCATTGCAGGTGTATGTATAGTCTGAGAGCTCTGCTCTCAGACGCGACCCCTGCACTCTTAGATGCTCCATGTAAGATTAAAAGCTCAGGCAGGGTGCCTTCATTAATATGCATGGCACACTGCTGTCCTGCTCCTAAATGTCCGCTTCCATGCAGGACTAAAATAGTCCTGCATGGAAAATTAGTAAATCCGGGGTTAAGTTGCTAGAATAAAATGATTTGTTTTAATATGCATGTTCTGGTGATTATTAAGACTGAAACCCAAATGTACATCATTATTTAGTGACCTCAATCTTCAGTGATTTGCCAGAAAAAAACACATATTTTATAAGGAACAGAACAAAAATATGATGCAAAAATATGGACATTCTGTGAAAATCTGGACAGTTGGGAGATATGAAGGAAATACATAGTGGTGATGAAGATGAAGATACATGCAAAATATCAGAGTTTTTTTTTTACTTGAAAAAAATGTTACTTCATGTAAAATCATTGAACTTACGTGAAATGTCACCATGGGTTATTACAGAGTTCAGTCACTTGTAAATAGCTTTTAGCAACTTTCTAACATCTACCCTTCATTGCCTCCAATAATAAGAAAAATCTACCTTAAATCTTCTATAGTTGAAAACATTATACAGTACTGAATCACTAGGCAAAAAAATGAACAGAGGTTTTTGTAGTTTTACAACACAGAGTTCTGGCATGTCTTCATAATGGAAATGTTGCAAAACATTTCAAATCAAAATTTCATTAGCAGTTTCAACACCTGACATCACAAGGTTCTATAAAAATGGCACTTGTATTATTGTTAGCCACAAATAGTCTTAAGCCAGCTAAGACAACCAATAACCACTAAAAATTTTAGTTAGGCAGAACATACGATGGAAAAATTCATGCTGAAAACATTATTTAGAACATTCTCCTATTAATATTAACCTTTTTCTTAGACTAAATGTGAGCTACCTCACTTGTTTAAGCAATAAATATCAGTATAGAATGTTTTGAAAGCTTGAGATAATATAGATAGATAGATAGATAGATAGATAGATAGATAGATAGATAGATAGATAGATATGAGCTCCATATGCTTGACCGGTCATATGTTTGTTCAGAGGTGTAATTTAATGTCAATGGTATGACAGGCCAAACAGTGGATATGTTGATGGTATGGAATGTTGATACAGGTAAGTAGGATTGGGAGGGGGTGAGATGGTCTGTCTGTGGTGCATGTTAGTATGTGAGTTAGGGTTAGGGATGGGGATGAGTAAATGATGGGTGTTGTGTGTCTGTGTGCAAGTTTGTGTTTTTTAGGGAAAGGGTTAGGTGTAGTGTTGTTTATGTGTGTTGCAAATGTTTCTGTGTCCGACTCGGTCCTGTGTAGTGACAAAGTTATGGGAAGGTCTTAATGACATTAAGGTGTATGGTTTGGGTTGGGGGAAAGGGCAGCATTAGAGTTAGGGTTAGCACCTATTGCTAAAGTGGCATAGTGGGCAAAGCCCCCTATCTGCTTTAGAAAGGTAGGCAGACATTTGCATGTTTACTCCTATCCATAAGGGGCAGGTGTAATAAATCAGGGGTGAACTTATGGTTTCCCATCCACTCATCCAGATTACGCTTAAATAGAGTAAGAGACATACTTTGTTTTATGTGGAGAGGAAGACAATTCCAGAGCATCGGAATTCTCTGTGAAACATATCCATGTCTCCAGCATGCTCTATTTAAGTTGCAGAAGAGATTAAAATCTCTTGAGTGGGTATTTCTGCCATTATTGGCCTTGTGGATTTGTACTAGATGTGACAGGATGGAGTCAGTAGAAGCTCTGTAAGTGAGGCAGAGGTTGTGCCTCAGTAGTCTGTACTATACTGAGAAGAGGAACAAGGCTTTGAAGATGGTCATTGTAGCTTTCATGATTTAGTTCCTTTATATTCTTGGTAAAAAAGCATTGTAGTGAATCAAGGATTATCAGGGGTTTGAACAGTTACATATTGAATGGAGGCATTATATGGAATTATTGGCCTAATAAGTGCAGAATAAAGTGGGATGATCACTTCCCTGAATGCCATACTTTTAATAATAAGCTTGCAATATAAAAGAAATTTCTTACATTAGGGGATACATGGTGATGAAAAAACAGCTCATTCTCTGCATGAGTTTCCAGGTCCTTAACCAACTGGATCAATTTTCAAAGGCACGTTGATGATTTGATAGTTACAGGGGGCATCATACTTGCCAAAGGAAACTATTATGCATTTTTTGTGTTTAGTTTTAAGCCATGGTTTTGGCACTAACTATTTGTTTGGGAAAGTTGGTGTCTTCTGGAGAGATTATGATGGCATCACATTTGCAGTCATCTGCAAACGTGGTCAACCATAACCTCTTAACATTATATTTGATATCTGAGATGTAAATTCCAAAAAGGAGTGGCCCAAGGACTAAACACAGAGATACACTAAGAATGATAGGTCTTTTGGAGGTGGTAGAGCCACCACCCTCATTTTCTGATTCTATTTGTAAGCAAGTTCGTTGTCCAACAAGTTGCTAAGAGATTTACACATATCTGGGTGAGTTTATCAACTATACTTTAATGTGGGATGGTATCAAATGCTTTTGCAAGGTCTAGATATGTGGTGTGTACAGATTTTCCATAACCCGTTGCTTCATTAGCGTTCTTAAACAAGTTAATGAGATTAAGTAGGCAGGATTTGCCCTTGACAAAACTGAACTAACTCAGGATGAGAGTTTATAGGTTGCCTAGATCTGTATTTATTACATCCATAATGATCCCTTCCATAGCCCTACAGATGAGGCTAGCCAGGCTTATTGGTCTGTAATTGATAGGGTCTGTTGATGTCCCACCTTTGTGCAGGGGGGTGACTGCTGCAGTCCTCCACTGTTCTGGCCCAAACACTGTATGGAGGCTGATATTAAATAGCCTGTTTAGGGGTTTGACAGGTCATGTTTCAGGTTGACCAGCAGATGGCCCGGTATGTTATCAGGCCCCTTAGAAATGATATTCTTGCTCTTGGATAGTGCTTTGACAAATCAATACACTGTTTTTAACATCTAAAGTTGAATTAATGCCAGGTATAATAAAAAAAAAATCACCCATTCATGATTTTCTATGCAACCTCAATAGTAATGGTGAGCTAGAGAGATCCTTTTATCCAACATATGCAAAATATATATAAAAACTATGAAATATTTAAAAGAAACTATAAATTATAAATTCTATAGCAAAGAAAACTATTGAAATTATGCTTTTCAAATGAGTGGCCCAACTAAATTATTTTAATCTCCACAAAAAATACATAATCTTTATTTTGGAGATTATTTTCTTGGAATGTTTACACAGATCATTAATCACCTCTCTTGTTGTTTAACAATCTATTTCCTAGATTTGTATTCAAGCCCCAATTCCCATTTCAGTGGAGCTTATTGAAAAGAGCCAGGGAAAATATTACAGAAAACTGGAAAAATGAGATTAAACAGTTATTTAGAAATGGGGTCTATATTACGTTATCAAATCACTAAATGTCGAATGGCTAAATACTCATAACAGCCGTTCATCGAATCGTTTGTTGTGGGGGGCTGCACCCCCCACACTCCTCACTAATTATATATATCAACTCCAAGGTCGCACAACAGTGGTGAAAGAGCAAAGATTCCATTCCCCACTGTACTGCAAACCCAGAAAACACACTTCGATGAACGGCTGTTTCGAGTATTCGAACATTCGGCTTTTCGTGATTCACTATGTTATAGGAACCCTTAGAAATGTATAGATACTGTTACTATTGTGTGTCATAACAAAGTATCTACCATTAAAATGATGACAAACAAAATATCCACCGACTATAATTGTTAGATAAAACTTAAATCATTAATAGTGAAATATTAAACAGTTTCTTGATCAGTTTATGGCTGTTTAATTAATTTTAATAATGTATATAGCAAGATTTAATGCAGACACTTGTGTAAATAGTTATTTGTCTTTATGTCAGTGTGTTTGTTCTTGTATATAGAATTTCAATAAAATATTTAAAAAAAGATATTTTGATGTGAAAT
This sequence comes from Protopterus annectens, assembly GCF_019279795.1. Lineage (NCBI taxonomy): Eukaryota > Metazoa > Chordata > Ceratodontiformes > Protopteridae > Protopterus > Protopterus annectens. Next base: position 259,340,349 of record NC_056725.1, read on the forward strand.
ACATTTCATGTTTTGCTACTATTGACGTTTTTAATATTATTTTTTTTATTTCGTGTGAGCTTCTCCCAGCATTTTATTCCAAGTACAGGAATTCATGCAGAACCAGCTCAGACACTGCATTATAAATCAGGTTGAAGTCATCTATATGTAACCTATAAGAAATACACTGTGACAACTCTTGAATATATATTCACTGGCATAAACTTTCATTGTCCCCTGCCTCCTGTCCTGTGTTTCCTTCATTCCCCAAATGTCTCTCACTTACTTCTCTTACTATAATACCATGCAAATATATTACTTATTCCTTGTTTTGTTCATATTTATAAGTTATCTTCTTCTTCTGCTTTTCCTCCATCCTTTTAAAACACTATAATGAGTCAAAACTGCACTGTGGTCTGCAAGCTGCTTGGATCCCAGGAGCCATAGGGTACTAGATGCTCTGAGATGGATTTTACAATTTTTTCAATGTTTTGATTCGATCATGCCCTGAATAAAACTAATGAATTAAGAAATAAATTAATTTTCTCATGTTGTCTTATTTTTCACCTATCTCCTCCATTGTTTCCAAAACTCCTTAGCTGACCAAGACTCCACAATAACTGTGGAGAAAAATAATTAAATTAAATGGGGGTCTGGGGACCACTAGGTTCACAGGAGCTTAAAGTTTCTAGATGCTATAATGGTGACTTTACAATCTTTTCCCATTTTTTGTTCCAATGATGTCCTGGACAAAAAACAAAAAATAGTCCTATTTGTTTTTCATTCAAAACAAAAATAAGTTGTGTACAAGGTATAATGTTGAAAGCTGACACAGACCTGCATTTTATGTTATTCTGTCATCATATGTTTATTATGTCTCCTCATCCTTATCCCAAAAGGTAGCCCCATTCTGTGTACCTCTTTAATGTTAGAATGGGAAGACTGTGAAAGAACTAAAGACCACAGTAATTTATTTTAATTCATTGTTAAGACATCTATAAACAACATGCCCCTTTGCCCTATGCCTAAAATTATAACAACCTGTATACATATCTGATTGTGTGGAAAGTGAAAAACGTATAACAGCTATGTGCTCCTACTTGTTGCTCCTGGACAGTACATCTCCTCTAGACAAGTTGCAGCAGCTTTCCAAGCATGTCTCAGGTATAATTGTGAAAAATGTTAAAGCAATGATGGCCACATTGTCAACAGCAATCCTCAACTCAAGCTATAGCAACCTTCTATGGAAGTGTCTGACCATAGCCAGTTTTAGACTATGTGGAAGCTAGGACAGAGGTTAAAAATGGGCACCTCTACTAAAAGTATGTCAAAATTCCCCTGGATAGCTGGGGTGGGGCAGAGGGCTGTATCATAATGCAGACACACACATACATCCACATACTGATACTGCCCTTGAGAAGCCACATCTATTACAAGATACATACAGACACAGGAAAACACACACACACACACACACACACACACACACACACACACACACGCGCGCGCGCGCACGCGCGCGCACTTGCACACTCCATACAAAATGGCGAGATGCAAGTTCACCTATGGCATGTGTTTACATTTTGGAGGAAACAAGAATACCTTTGTAAAGTACAGACATTTTGAAGATATTCAGACTCCACAAAGAAGGACCCACAGCCAAAAACTCAATCACAGAATCAGAAACTATGAGATGAAAGTACCATTCACTGTGTCATTGAGTCACTAAGCAGTTGCTTTTACAAAAAAAACCTGTCCAGATCATCAAAGACTGCCACTTACTGAGTACAATACTGATATACTGTATAACTGTTATGGAATATGAAAGAAATTATGGCCTGCTTGTTACTCTGAGATATATTGCAACATCTCTACTACCCACTCGCATACATGCAAAGATCATATCAATAATAATGGTTGCCTGATTTTAGCAAAAACAATACAGTAGGTGATATTTCTGAAAATACAGTCCAGAAACTGTTTATTGTGATGAAATAGCAACAGGATTAATTCACTTTTATACACCACAATTTCCATACCTCTCAGTTGCTGCTACAATATTGATTGGGTTCATGCATCTTAAATGTCTGATTGTGATGATAAAGAAATGGCTGCAGTATAGCATTCTAATCTGCTTTATAAAAATGCACAATAGTCATGTAAAGCCAGATTACCGACTGCTTAAGTTAATCACAAAGGAAGTATTAGGCATTTTCATCCATAGACAATATCTAATTTCTAGCAAATGTAGTCACTTTGTTCATTGGGCAGAGCTAAGATGAATGAATGCAGAAAACAGTGGCTAAAGTAATATATGTATATTTTTTCCACACAGATGCACTCTAATTCTGCAAAGCCAGATTAATAAATGTTCAAACTGTATTGGCCATGTTCTAAAGCAAGTGTACTTAGAAACTCCTGAAGCTGAATATAATGTCCTTACCATAACCAAAAGCAAAATATACAATTTTAGATCCAAAAAGAATGGAGCGACCTGAAAATTTTGTTGTAGATGTATATATCTACCTTGACTTAACGAAAGCTAAAAGTCACAATGCCTTACCACATCATTTAAAATATGGGCTACCAAATTTCCATATTAAGTACATCCGTAAGAGTTTCTTATTTCCTAGAAATGCAGATTGGTAGAACATCATACATCGGCAATTAACACTGTAATGATATAATAGTGAAACCTCAATTCCAAATAAGAAGCTGCTCTTCTAATTAACTTATTTTTGCTTATCCAGAATTCTTTGCCTATGCATGCACATGATTGACCACTACATACATGATGTCATTTTGAAGGTATGTTTATTCAGAAACACTGAGTAAACAAACTAAAAAGTCAGACTGTATAGAATAATCTTCATTTTTGCAAAATCACATGCAGCTTTGTTGTGAAGACTATAACTGGAAATGAAATTAATTGTAAAACAAATATGGTTCAGAAAGTTATCATTACTTTAATTTGAGAAAACAAATTCAGGATTAGTCTCATTCATACACAGACAGCTCTTGTTCCTTGCAGGTAAAAATCTGTTGTTGACTTTGTACATATCAGAAGCATGATTATGATAAAAAATAATATCCACGGTAATGTATTTTGACTTTTATTACCCACAGACAGTAGTGATAGTTAAGCATTCCAATTTACTTCATACAAAGGCATCAATTCATTTAAACCAGAAGAATGATTGTTCTACATAAACAAACAGCAGTGGTATCAGTTATGATAAGCCAGAGGCATCCTCCATATGCAATTATATTAATTTTGTTGATGATGTACACCACAGATATCTGATTGTAATGAAACTAATGGCCAGGGTAAGTTACCGTGACAATGTTACACACAGCTGCACTGTAGACAGTCATAGTAAAGTATTCCAACTTGCTTAATGCAAATGAACATGAGACTTCAAAAGCCAGAATAGGGATTAATAATCTTAAATAAATTACAGCATATCAGGGTCAGTCACTATTTCATGGACAGTGTCCCCTACCCAGTAGTTGACTTTATTGCCTATGGGCACCTCAAATGTGTGAGTGTAATAAATAAATAAATAAAAGAGCTAATAATTGCAGCATTGTTTTATTTCAACTCTGGTGCATATATGCAGTAGCCAGCCATAATTTAAATTATTCCAGCTTGGGTCACATAACAATATATTCCTGCAAAGCCATCCACTAGCTATAATATCAGGTTTCCTTCTAGACAATCCATACCTTTCTACAAGAGTTGAACTCTGCATGCACAGCATTTTCTTGCAGACCCTCACATTGCCATCAGCTAAGGATTCACAGTACTGACTACATTGTCACTGTGGCTGTTACAACCCATGATCTAGATAACCAATCACATGAAGCTGGGTGGTTGGCTGTCCAGAGTGTAGGTGTGACTGAGTCAACAGTCCATAAGCTCCAAGGTCTGCAACATTTATCTTGTAGAGTACTAAAACTGTGGCTGCATTGAACAAAGGTGCCTCAACAACAGCAATTTTTACTAGGGGTGAATTAAATAAATATGTTGTAAAAGCACCTTTGGCTGAATCACGTCATTGGTGGCTGCATTGTTTACCTATGTCGAAGGCATGCCTCTGGACATTGCCTCTTGGAGCCAGATGTTGCACTGAATATGCTAGCATAGCTATACACAGATCTAAGTTTACCTTGCTGTCTATAATTATCCAGAGTTCTTTAAGCTTAAGTCATTTTTTTTTATTTGGCCATTTGTTTTGCAATAATAATTTAATTTTAATAATAATAATAACTTTTCACATCTACAATCTACCCTTTTGGCTAAACTCTGTCAATCATACTATAGTGTTGCAAGATTTGCTAGTAACCAACCCTACAAATCTCATCACTGCCATGTACTAGAACAACTCTGGCTTGACGTCTTCCAGCACCTGCTTCACTCCCAGCTGCAAATTACTCATTTTTTATTTGGCCATTTGTTTTGCAGTAATAATTTAATTTAAATAATAATAATAACTTTTCACATCTACAATCCACCCTTTTGGCTAAACTGTGTCAATCATACTATAGAGTTGCAAGATTTGCTAGTAACCAGCCCTACAAATCTCATCACTGCCATGCACTAGAACAACTCTGGCTTGACGTCTTCCAGCACCTGCTTCACTCCCAGCTGCAAATTACTCATATTCTACTCTTAAAACCCCTTTCCTGACCTGCTCTATCCTCACTAATATCACATTATACCCCTCCCAGAACTCTCTATAGCTCTGACCAGCTCCTTCTGGACAACTATAAACCAACCAAAAACATTGGTAAACTTCTTACAAATATAGTATTACTGGATCTATATTAGAAGATCGAATGTTTAGGTGATTGAATACCTAAACATCGCATCGATCTTCTAATATGAAAAGCAAAAATCGACAGACGATTTAACGCAGGGAAAAATTTCCCTTGGCCGTTCGCCGGATTTTTCCATTTCCTATACTGTAGTGCGATCTTGGAGTTAGTATATTTAGTTGGGGGGTGTGGGGGGTACAGCCCTCCATGTCAGGGGGTGTGGTGGGTGAAGCCCCCCACTTACTTTGGATGTAAAGTTCTGTTTTATTTTAGTGGCCAAAGGACATGTTTCCCTGGGACGTTCGCTGTTTTCAAATTTGATATTAGAAGATCAATGTTTAGGTGTTCGATCACCTAAACATTCAGTCTTCTACTATAGACCCAGTGTTACCCATGCATGGAACAAACTCTCCCTTAACATCTGAATCATTTCTAACTGAAATCTCTTTAAATCCAAACTAACTTAAAACTTTTCTCCTAAATGCCATTACCTGTCACTGCAATGATCTCACTTAAATCCCACATGAATACCTTACTACCTCTCACACTTTTAGCACCCACCTATTGCAAGTGTCCCATCTAATTAGGATATCTTTCTCTTTTTGTTGATTAATAAGAAAAAAAATTTTAACTTTTGTACTGCATGTTATGCACATTATTCTAATGTTTATGTAAACTTCATTTTCAGGCCTTTTGAAAATTTCTAATGTTCTCATATAAAGCACAATTTATTTTTGTAATATTTGCATAAAACTTCATTGTCAGATGTTTTTTTTTTTTTGTAACTTGGTAATAACTGTCTAGAGCTTTTCTCCTTGGGTCTCCACTGAAAACAGGCCACTGCCTCAGTTGGGTTAACCAGGTTAACAAATGACAAGTAAATAAATAAATAAATGTTGTCTTTTGTGCCAAGTCTTGTGATGGTGCACTTACTGATAATAAAGCACTAATTGTTACTTCTGTTTCTAGCACATAATTTTCTACAACCTTCTTGAATAACACTGGCATCTTTTTTCAATTAATTATGTTATCGAGAGGTCCCAGTACAGGACTATTAGCAACGGTACTCCTAACTCCCATTTGCATAGAAAGTTAAGACCTCCCCCCCATTCCATGCTTTGTCACATTTGTTGCTTTAGGGCTGTTTTTCCTACTTTGTAATAATTATATATATATATATATATATATATATATATATATATATATATATATATATATGTATATATCTATATGTGTGTGTGTATATATATATATATATATATATATATAGAGAGAGAGAGAGAGAGAGAGAGACATTTGTGAGTGTGTATGTGTATGTGTGTGTGTATGCATATGTGTAAATATATCTATATGGGTCTATTCTGTTCAACGAAAACACATTTTTTTGAAAAACAGAAGTACGAACCCATTTCAGCGAAAGTGCACTTTCATGAACACTGGTTCAACGAACTGGACTTAAAAAAAACAAAAATACTGCAAATACTCTTTTGCAAGGGGGTAAGCCCCCCTGCACCCCCACACACCTGCTACTTATATATGCTAACTCTGAGATCGCACTACAGTGGGGAAAGGAAACGGGTATATTTCCTTACAGTATATTATGCATGAGTATGTCCATGTGTGCGGTGTGTGTGTGTGTGTGTGTGTGTGTGTGTGTGTGTGTGTGTGTGTGTGTGTGTGTGTGTGAGACAGGTATAATTCTCTGGCTTAACATTGAAAACACAAGTTTTCAAAAACCAGTCTGTCAAACATATATTATAGAAACCTATATATAGGTTGACTGAAATCTGTTGACTGTACCTTCGGTTGACATCTGTTTAGCTGACAAAATTAATTTAGTCAACTAAACAAATGGTCAACGTGTGCGAGACTGCAAAATTCTCAGTGTATAGGGGATATGCCCTTTCCCTGAGAGTGTGTGCGCTCAGACTTAGTATACATAATTAGCAGGGGTCATGGGATGCAGGAAGGTTACTTCCCTGTAAAAATGATACTTTTTTTTAAGTTTTTAAATAAAAGTTCTGCATGCGCCTGGATTGTCAGTCGACACCTGCATAGCAGTGTGTTGACATTTTGCAAAGTGAATTTTTGTTGACTTTGAAAACATCGACATTTGGATGTTTTGTTCGATTTCAGTACATGTGCATGCACACACACATTTTATATATATATACATATATATATATATATGTATGTACATATACATACATGCGTATTATATATCTCTGCCTATCTATCTATTTATCTATCTACAAAACTGTCTCCCTGCTTATCTATAAAATCAAGTGTTTGGGCAGCATTCTAGTTTACATAGCTGGCAGGGTCTCCATGAAATTCTAGAAAATGGTGATCAATCATATATAATAGATTGGTGTATAAATAGATTTTATATATATATATAGATATATATATATATAGAGAGAGGGAGAGATGCACACACATACCTATGTCTTACATACATGTAGGTGTCAGATGCATGTAACCTTTTAAATAGAAGGCTTGGCTGGGTTCCTTGACAAACAGTAGAGATATGAATGATAATTATTAGTCTTTGTCCCTATTGCACATTTTATTAATTATATCATCCACTTGCCTACTATACATATCCCAAATATGCAAGTGGTTTCCCCTTGGAGGGTAGAATTTTAATAGATTTATATATTGTAAAATCGTAAATACATTTTGAAAAGTATCGCTAAACATAATGTCAGACTGACACACAGACTGTCACATCGATGTATGTAATTTTTAATACTTCATGTACAGATGAGAGCTTGTGCAAGTCTCCAGACAGGGTTGTTATATTATTGCTAATGCAACTCATTTATTATTGGATGGAAGATAGGAGCACTATGTTTGCACTTGCAAACTGGGTAGATGGTGCCCATTATAAACTCATTCCCTCCAGTACAGCTCTTTTGACTGTGTACTTTTAACTCCCAGTGGGTGTGGCTTGAACCTCTAAAAATAAGTTGTCAGCTTACAGTTCGATCAAATACTCACTGACAGAGGTAAATATCAAAAAGTTGTATTTGTCATAATGTATATTTCAAGATAAAATATTGTGATACCTTGTATATAGCATGATTTTGGAATTATTAATGCAAATATGAACAAGCAATATTTGACACCTAGAGGCACAGTAGGAGGTAATTGCAGAAATGCCTGTAGGCTCTCTCAGCTGTAATGAGTTAAGAAATAAAAACAGAGGGTGTGCACTAGCTATAGGTGAGAATAACATTCCACAGCCATCCTGAAATAAACAATGAAGGAGTTTTAGATAAGAAACTTGGGTAAAAGTAGAACTTCACATTTAAGAGAATCAGGGTAGGTTCTGCCTAGGCAATTAAGAATGGATCAGTCCTTTAACCATGCACAGTTCAGTGTGGGTAGTAGGAGTTTACTAATTACAGCTGCAGTTATTTTTGTGGAGTTGGATAAGAAGGCTTATTATACAATGCCTCCCCTAAAACGTGCACGCTGATTGGCCAGCCCAACCAGCATGCCCATTGTAAATCCCTCAATATACTAACAGAAAAAGGTCTGGTTGCCCGGACTTTTTCCGTTAGTATAAATCACTGTCTCGCTATGTTAAAAGAGTTTAACATAGCGAAACAGGTTTAAAAAAAGCAACAGAGATGTTTGTTGCTTTTTTTAAAGCTGTCTCGCTATGTTAAACTCCTTTAACATAGTGACACAGTGTGTAAAAAGCAACGGAGATCTTGTGATCTCCGTTGCTTTTTTTACTGTCTCACTATATTAAATGAGTTTAACATAGCGAGACAGCTTTAAAATAAGCAACGGAGATCTCCGTTGCTTATTTTAAAGCTGTCTCGCTATGTTAAACCCATTTAACATAGCGAGACAGTAAAAAAAAGCAACGGAGATCTTGCATTCTCCGTTGCTTTTGCCCACAGTTCTGATGTACTGCGCAGGCGCGCAGTACATCAAAACTGCCGCAGAATACCAGACAGCTGCGGAAGTGCAGTAAAGAGGCATTATACAATGCCATTATTTAAGAAAAGTAATTATTTCTTTTCTTAAATAATTTCATTGTATAATAGCAATAAACCACTTCTGGGTGTGGGTAATGCTGGATTTACCCACGGTTGGCTTTGTTTGGTCCCTCGGGCTTCGCCCTCGGGACCAAACCACGCCAACCGTGGGTAAATCCAGCATTACCCACACCCAGGCGTGGGTTATTGCTATATGATTATATGGCCTGGCATGATCTCTGGGACTCTGGGTTACTGGGATAACCACTGCATACTGTCTAATTTACATAAGAATGTTGAGTCTTTTGTCTACATTCTTACATTAAATTGTATTAGCTCTTGGTGGGTATGAGCCACTGTAGAGTCACTGTCTTGCAAACATTCCTATTCTGCATTTTCATGTACAGTATAATACAACCCAGTCAAAGTAGGGTGCGTGTCTTATTCAGAGACCTATACATGACATTGTTATTTACAGGTAAAGTGGTCCTTTAAGGTTTATGAGGTTGTAACTTTATGTGTGCATTCAAGATATTCACTGGTGAATGCAAAGTTATAGATGCAACAACACCCATAAAATTGATGCAATGATACTTTCCCAGGAAAGAATGGATTTGTTTTTAATGAGAGCAATATGATGCCTTTGTGAAGGAGATTAAGGTACGTGAGGGTTTATTTGTGAGGGACAGCAAAGATAAGCAAGAAACTGACACAATAAGTAAGGTCATAGCTCTACTTTTGTGGTCTCTTAACTATGATGTGATATTGAGCCAGGAGCTCAGTTAATCCTCAGGGTTAACTAATCAGTCTATATCCCCATGCATATCTCTTGCCAAAATTCATGGGAGGTGCCATAAGAAATGAGCATGAAGGTTCAAGCAACAGAAATTGTTTTCCTCATGTATCACTCTCCATGAAAAGCAAATGGCCTGTTGACAGAGAAGGATTCACTGGATTGTGAGAATTCAAGCTGAACCGATAGGGATAACTTACAAGGGTTCCTCTTAGGGACATTTCATTATATAATTCTGGGCAAGGCCCACAGATGGCAGGCTCTGGAGCTAATTCAGTTCATGTTGAAGAGTCTGTAATTCTTGATTGTCCTGGAAATAAAAGGGTATGTCCCAGGATGAACTGAACTCTGTAGCTTGGAAAGGGAAGGATTTATTATTTTTTTCTTTCTTTCCTTAAGAAAAGTAAGCAGTCTCCAAGAGCCCATTCAGCTACAACCTTTCTGTATAAGTAAAATAAAACAGTAGTATTATAAAATACTTAAAAAAAAAATTTTCAACAGCAGAGAAGCAATGAATTGAAATATTTTCATAGCTGAGAAGTTGAAAAGATTAACTTTAAGCATCAGAGAGCTGAAGCCCTCAAAAATGCAGACTATGAATAATTAATCATTTTGACAACTAAAGCCTGTGTTCTCTCTGAGGTGGTAACATGAAAGCTGAACTGAAGTTCTGAAAGGTGGGGATGAACCTGAATGAATGAAATAAGTTTACGCGCGCATGTGTGTGTGCATGTGCATGTGTGTGTGTGTGTGTGTGTGCGTGTGTGTGTGTGTGTGTGTGTGTGTGTGTGTGTGTGTGTGAGTGTGTGTGTGTGTGTGTGTGTGTGTGTGTGTGTGTGTGTGTGTGTGTGTGTGTGTGTGTGTGTGTGTGTGCCTGTGTGAGTATAATTTTGGGGGGAATTGGCATTTAGCTATGGAATCTGTGTGCTGTTTGTGGTGAGAACATTTTCTACAAGCATGATGTCGTGATGAAAATCTTAGATGATTTAATGTGTTGAGTGTGTAGGTACTGAAGTCAAACTCTCAGATAAGAACAAATTTCTTGCATTCCTTTACACAGAGGTAGAACTTCAACTCCTGTTAGTATTAGTCTCTTAAAAGAACCTTAGCATTAGCATACTTCATGGTAGTACAATTAGAAACAATACTATAAAGCTTATCAGCACAAATAACACTACAGAAGTACTTCCAGTGCCATTTTATTTGCTATGTTTCACAGAAAATTGAATGATCGGTGCACTCCTAGAGTCTTACTTCAGATATCTGTTTTATTTTGCCAAAAACTATGGCCATATGACATATCTGTTACAAACTTTGTATGTTTTATTTCCTCACAGAGATCCTTTGAGGGATACTGTAAATTGGCGTATCAAACTGCATTGCAAAATTTTAAGCATATTATTTGGAATCCAAAAATGATGGGATTCAAAAGTGGTTCACCTCATGTTTCATCACAATATAAATATCATTCTCTCTTGTCAAGTATTTCAGAACATCTCCCTATGGCAGGTGCAATTTTTGACCAATTTTTCATCATTTGTGCTATGTTTAACTGAATGTCTGTACAACTCAATAAATCTCTGTTTCTTTAAGTATATGACCTCTTTTCGCTAATGCATGAAAGTGAGGGTGGTGGGTGGATGTTATGAGTAGAACTGCTGAGCATTTTTTGACACCAGATTGTTAAGCATTCCACATGCTGTCAAAATCGAAAACCACTGAAGCCATACATCTCTTTGGCTCTATGATTTAAGTGAAAGTCCTAACAAATCTTAATCCTTGTTAGCCTGCTCACTGCTGTACTGTTTTGTATTGTTTTCTGCACACTTCTCTATTACTCCTCAGTGCTGTCATCAGTTCTGTCTTTACAATAACATGTCATCAAAATATAGAATTTTGCCTTCCTAAATGAACACTGCAAGTTTAATTTATTCTACCTTATGTATCACCTTTGTGTGTGTGTGTTTTTTTCACTCCAGTGACCACTTTACTTTCAGCTTCTGGTGTCAAATTTTCCACGTTTACATCATTTGAAAATAGCTTTTCTCATCCCTCTGTTTGTTTCTTCTTGCATCATTAACTCTTTTACAGATGTACTGAAATTGAAGCCTGTCACTTTTTCATATGGAACTTTCTAAAACTGCTTAAACAAGCACTTGTGTGCAATTTTGTTATATGATTCTTATTGTCCTTGTTAATGTGTGGTGGATTGGCAAACATTTCAAAAGGATTATTATCTTATTCTGTTTTTAATCTTCATTCATGAGTGTGATTCCCTCATTTTCCACTTACATACTATATATCTAGGCCAGTGCTTCTGGACTGGGCATAAAGTTTTCCTCTTTTTTATTATCTGGAATAACTATAATTAAAAATAAAACATGCACTTTGTTTATACCTGTATAGTTTGGTATATTTCCTCTCCAAAAGACCTGCAGAACTACTGGTTTCATCACCGTTGTGCATGTTTTTGGTTATGATCAAGAATGGTCTATGTAAAAATGATTGTTAACTGTGTTTCATTTGTTTTCTCTACTTTTTATCCCCCGTACCATACCTGTGTTTAAGACTCAACTTACTACGCATATGCTGATTGCTTACTGACAAGTAAATAAAATTGTTTTTCCAAAACAGTTTCTAAAGTAGAAAATGTGTAATTTGAATACTAAATGCTGTCGCAGGTAGTCACAGGTGCTGTAAAAGTGAGGTTCAAATATTTACTTCACGAATGGGATTAAGTGAAAGCAGTATTCCTGACTGAAGACTGAGTTTATATCATGGGTGAAGTTGAGAAGTACACAAGGGATAGAAAATGCACTTGAATGCCTCCAAAGTTGAGGTCCCTTCCTCTGTTGTTTCTAGCTTCCCTCAGTTAACTGTTTCCCAGACTACGTGGATGTCTCTTAGGGGAGACTACAACAGAAACACACTATTCAGACTGTCACTATTGTTCAGTAACACTCACACTCAGCAGTTCCCCTTGTTATAAAAAATTACCTTAACTTTACTATAAGATTTAAAGAAAAGCTAGCAAACCATGATACAGGGTCCCATGGAGAGAATGACAACTGAGATATGCACCGTATTGTATCAGCAGTGTAGTAACTACTGGTGAGATGTAAGGAAGCCTAGTTTGTCAAGTTGCATTGCTGGTGACCTTAGACCACCTAATGACCTGGGGAGTTGGAGGGACAGTTAGGAAGAGTAGGTTTGAGTGGCTGAAGGCCAGTTTGCCTACTTGTAGGGGGTGGTATGGAGTTTGTGGTACAACTTTCCTCTCTTACTGGGGCTAGAGAACCAAATTAGAGTCACATTTAGTGCATGTGCAGACATAGGGGGAATCTAGATATCAATGCAGCATCGGCATTAGTGCTCACAGTGTCGTTGCATGGCCCTCTCCTCCTGGAATAATACAGCAAAATAAAAGATTTCTGTTGCTAAAAGCAGACAACACAGGGTTGATAGATATTGATCTCCTTTCTTGCCCTTCCAAGAAGATGGTTGAATCCTCTGCCAGTTATGCTCCCAGACCAGGACTGCTAAGGGAAGTTAGAAGACAAACAGGTAGTGACGACCTATAGATGGTAATCTTGGAAGGGCGAGGGGGAAAAGATAAAATCTGAAAAAATAAGAAAAACAAGAATTTGAAATTGGGCTCTGGGGCCACATATTAGTGCCAAAAAAAAATCATCATTATCAGCTGAGTGAACTTCTGTTAAAATTGTCTTACCTTGTGACCCTTCATAATACTCATGTGTTCTTAAAAGAATTATCTCTGGGAAAGATGCCTCATGTAATATTCATAGACTACATCCATTGACATCAGCAATGTGGCAAAGTCTGTCTTAGTCTTTAGATACATAAAAAGAATATGTTTCATGAATATGGACAGTGAAGTCTAGATCACCCGTAAAGATAGCTGGAATGTTGGTGAATCACTCTGCCCCAGAGATGGATAATGCTCTGGTAGAGTGAAATTTTGAATTTAGTGGTAGTGAATTTTCCTTTTTTTCAAGTATGATGGTGCCTGCTTTATAACTGTTAGGCCTCTCCTAGCCTCTAAAGGTATCTCAGTTGTTCTAACTAGATGTATTTTGAAGCCCCATATTATATCTCATGCATAACAACCTTTGCAATGTGGAATGGTACCCTTAGATTCAAAACAAATTATGACTCTTCTGGCTTAATACAGATTGTAGCAGGCACATCGTCCAAAGCGACCATAAGTGGGTAGAACATAAAGGCTTATTTACTTTACTTGAAAAGGCTGAGTGCAGGTTGGTTGTTAGCCAAGATAAACAGTTTGTTATGCAGTTACAAGATGAATATTGCTGCTTAAGGAGGTTGTAGCTTTTCTCAAGTCTATGAAGACAGGGTTTTCTTAAGTCTATGAAGACAGCTATAATTAGAAGTGCTTTGTAGAATTACAGAAGATAGTGCATTTACATATAGTTTCCTGCATCCTCTGTGTTGAAAAGAAGAGGGTGCAGGCTATACTGGTTTGCACATTCCTAAAAATGAAACTAGTTTTCTGATCATAGGTAGGCACTCTCCAGTGGAAACTGGTGGATGATACTGAACTGGTGGCACATTTTCTGAGAATTTGACATTTGGGGGTGGGGTGTTGTGTTGGTGGCTGGATCTGTGATGTTATTATGTGCTCTGTGCCAGATAGGATTTAACTCCACTGACAAAGTAAAAATCATTGCCCTGGCCACACCTAAGAGATTCTGACTCTCACCTTTCAGGGGCAGTAATATCACTAAGAGTGACAGTTAAGAACATTCTCTCTCTTGAAAGTAAAGACCACTTACGGTAAGAGATACAGCAGAATCTTGCTTCTCTTACTAGAAGGGGAAAGAAGGAGTAAATAAAAACACTGCAATAACTAATCAGGGGTGGAAACAGGAGACTCTGTAAAATATAAATAAACTAAATAAATAAATAAATAGACTTGATTTGAGGTGTGCTGCATGTGCCTGATGATTCCAAATGCATCTCTTTCTTCCTTATTTATTTTTTTTATTTTACATTTGTTGACCGGGAAAGTCCGACTGGATATATGTCCATTTTCAGCCGAGGCCCGGGGAGAAAAGCTCCAAATACAGTAATGAAATTTTGAAAACATTGTTAAAAAGGATTTTTGACTATTAAGACTCAACTTAAACTTTAAACATAATTAATATACTTTTTTACTTCTTCTTTATTCAAGCTGGTTATAATCATGTGACAAACTATAGTCACCCACATTCTTCATGTTTCTCTCTTTGTTTCTCTCTTGATGATGAATGTACCCAATTGCTGTGATTGTTTTCCTCTACAACTCCCTACCCGCTATGCTTCATTCTTAGGCTTTGTGTCAAAAACTCATTAGTCCATTATGAAGGTTCTTCTTAAGCTACTGCTTTGTCTTTTGTCAAGACTGCAAGCTACATAGAGAATGCAGTTCATTAAAACAGCATATTATGAAAATATATTATGACGGGCTTTCACACCACAGCATCTTTAACCTGAAGTGCAACTTGGCACCACTATTCTTGCTGGAATTGTGGGCTGCATTTTTTTTCTTTTTTCTTATCCTTCTGCTTTATTCTGGCTTAACCCATTTCTCCCATCCATTGCCAGGTCAACTATCCTCAACAGCCACTCCTGGAGCTCTCAAACTATTCCAATTCTAAGGCTGGGGATAACACAAGGCCTAAGGGTATCCTGGGAGAACATAGCATTGATTGCTCTCACTCGGTTATTTAATTTATGACCTACCCCCTTGACCAACCACCCCCCCATGTTCACTTGTTGCATCTGAGAGCTACTCCTCTCTATGGACCACTCTTCCACATAGGGAATGCCTAGATAAACAATCTCCCAAACAAAATGGACTTTCCCATCCCTCCTTGACAACACCTCAGGCACCTGAGCCGCTAATCAAACACAGGTTTCCTAGGCCATAGTTAGGACTTTATCATCTATATGCCATGGTGCTGACTGTGGCTATATTTTTTTCACTCTGTAAATGGACACCTCAGTCCTATCCTCAGTATGTTGAGATCTGTTTTTATTTGGGCAACATCATCTTCTTGGCAAAATTCCTCTCTAATGCTTTCCTGTACCTTTTGGAATCAGGCCTTAGAGCCACAGAACAGTACTATGTGTTTCCTTTAGCTTCAACCAAAGTTCAAAATATTTCAGGATATGTATACACATGCCTTTTTTAAGATAATTAAGTAACATGGTACTGAAATTGTGTTTCAGTCTTAAATAATGTATTGTACAATATAGCAGCACAATATTGTACCCGAGTCTTTATCATATGAGACAAGAGATATTGAAGAACATAGATTATAATACCTTCCTGTCTCTTATTCCTTATTTTATTGTATTCAGGTTTCTCAGCCACCCATATCTCTTTCTTAATAAGTTCACTTTTCTTCTCTCACTTCAAAATATAATCTCAAACAAGGAGTAGAAATGAATGTGATGCATTACATCATTTAACCATAATGGCAATGACCACAGAATTAATTCACATTTTCAAGCAACATATGCAATATTCTGCTTGCAGGCAAACTATTTTTACATTCATTTAGTGTTTTTTTAATGTATAGCCATGGGTAATTTAAAACTACTTCTGAACAAAGTTAGAAAGCTTATGTGTCCATTAAAATGTTATGTCCATTTTTCATTAGCTATTAATCAAAATTCAGATGTTTCACACTCTACAGATTCAAGTGAGAGCAAATGGTTAATAAAGTAGATATGCTGTAGGCATCACAGCACTCATGGTATTTTCCCCTCATCCATCTACTATTGTATTTTGAATAGCTTATATATTGAAAACATAGGCATTTAATTAAGTAATAACTCAAATTTTGCTTCA
>NC_056725.1:259361810-259406810 GCF_019279795.1 Protopterus annectens
CCATATCAAAGAAATCTTTTCTCTAAGGAAAAGAAGAATGTTTCTAGTATACCAGAAATACTAGATGAATTTAGAAATCACTTTCACAAAATTAACCATAATAATATTAACATGGAACCTAAAGATAAAATAAAGGAGTTTATAACCACAAATATGAATAAAAAGCTTAATAAACAACAGATTAAACTATTGGACAAGAGTATTTCATATACAGAAGTTATTACACAAATAAATAAGCTTAAATCAAACAAAGCACCGGGTAATGATGGTATTATACCAGAGATATATAAAATCCTTTCTAAAAATACATATTCATTAATACATAAGGTTTTTATTTTGCCCAAACTGAGTTAATAACCCCCCCCATCTTGGCAATATACATTTATTTCGCCAATTTTAAAACCTAATAAAGATCCAACTAGATGTTCTTCATATCGGCCCATCTCATTACTTAATGTTGATTATAAAATGTTTATAAATATCTTTGCTGATAGATTGAAGACAATCATTCCCGGCATTATAGATATAGATCAGACAGGCTTCATTGTAAATAGAAATACTTTTGATAATATAAGAAGAACTTTAACATTAATAGATTTTGCAAATAGGAAAAAGAAAGATTTAACACTTATTAGTCTTGATATAAGTTCAGCATTTGATTCAGTAAGTTGGGACTATCTGTTTACCTTAATGAAGTGCACAAACTTCTCGGATGCATTTGTAAATCTAATTGAACATTTATACAAAGGAACGTTGGCTTATATTAAGGTAGGAACATATGTTTCACAAAAATACCCATTCTTAAAGGTACAAAACAAGGATGTCCACTTTCTCCACTATTATTCACTTTAGTAATGGAGCCTTGGGCTAATTTGATCAGAAACAGTACTGACATAGAGGGTTTTGAAATAGATGAAAATACAACATCCAAAATTCAACTTTTGCAGATGATGTTCTAATTACATCAGCAGGATCTAATTCTTCTATACAGTCTCTATTTGATAACATGATGAATTTTAAAAGTATTTCTGGTTTAATATTCAATGAAGAAAAACTAAAATACTACCTATATATACACGAAAAATATTCTCATTAGTGATTTTACTAAATATGTACCCAATTCAGGTCAGATAACTTATTTAGGTATAATACTATCTAAAGATATTAAATCTATTATATATAATAATTATAATACCTGTTTTCTTAATATACAAAATTTTTTAATACCTGGAATAATATGTTTTTTTTACTATGGAGGAGAGACTTACAATTATTAAAATGATAATATTCCCCAAGATTTTATACTTAATACAATCAATAATACTTCCACCTACAAAAATAATTATCAAGAAACTGAACACACTAATGTTAAATTTCTTATGGGCACCTAATAGACCTAGGATTGCATTAAAGAAACATACTAATAGCTGGTCTCAAGGGGGTATTTCTTTTCCAGACTTTAATTTATATACTATCTCTTCTATTGTAAAAGTTATTACTTTATTAATAGATCAGTCATATGTCACAAAATGGAAAGATTATTGGGAGCTAATTAGTATACACTTCATGAAAATCTCCTTAACACATAAAAATATGATTGTAAATAACTCCATGTTATGGTTACTAAAGGAATTTTGTACTTCACCTATTACACCTAAACATATGGTTTGTTACCCATTAAATATTATTATTAGTTATCATAACTTTATATTCATGCACCCTAAGTATAGGGAATGGAATTTTATTGTATTTCCTATAATGTATACTCAGGGTATGCTTTTGTCATCTACTTCTGAAGGAACTCATTTAGCTATAGATAATGATCTAAAGTACTGGTATCAGTTGATATCTGATAATAAAGTTAAAAATCTAGATTTTTTAAAACAAGAATTTGATCTAAGAGAAACTTGCTGGTTAGAGGTTCAGACCTTTAGACAACATCTCATTAATAAAATAGATTTAATGTCTATAACTGTTAAAGAATCTATTCCAACACTGATTGATTACTTGATATTAAATTTACAACATAAAGTTTCTGATAAAGGTAAACTTTCATACATACATAAAGTTATCAGACAAGAAACTTTTTACAGTGCAGATTCATACTGGAATTATTTAACTTCTATTAATGGGGACCCACCAAATCAACAAGATAAACAATATATATTGGAATCTGCTTATAGAACTACGTCTTCCATTGTCTGGAGACTTTATACATGGAAATTTTACATAGATCTTTTATACACCTTTGATGATGAATAAAATAAATAATAAAGATAATCTATGTAAGAGATGTAATGTAGAAATTAATGCTGACTGGGCTCATATGTTTTATGACTGTATAAAATTGAAAGAATACTGGAAGTCAATTAATGAATTTTTGCAGGCTCTTTTTACAGATAATTTCATTATTTCTAAATCTCTTATATTATTCAACACACCTGTACCTCAAAGTGTTAAAAGGTTAAGCTTCCCTTGTTATGGTCTATTCTAGCAGTGGCTAGGAAAATAATAACTAGAAATTGGATTTCAGATACACCTCCTTTGTTCAATGAATTTAAAAATGTTATGAATATAGTGTGCCATATGGAAATAAACACAATTAGGACTAGAACAAACAGAAAAACATCTTATTTTATTGTATGGGATAATTTACAAAATTTGTTAAAAAAATTTTAATTTCAATAGCATGGTATTTTAGTTTAATTAATTGATCTGATTGTAGTGGATGTCTTTGTAAATACTTTAGTTGTTTTGTTGAATATTATAATAATACCTATTTTTAATTACTTGTATAAAATTGTTATGATATTTCTCTTATATGTTAAAACAATAAACCTGTTTTGAAAAAAAAAAAGAACTACACCACGGTATAGCTGAACAAAAGTGTGATACTTTGCTTTCAGTGCAAAACATACATACAGAGAAGAAGAATAAAATAACATAATAAAAATTAAAGTAAAAAATAAAATAAAATAATAACATAATGACCAGACACACTTTACATATAAATAGAATTGAGTAACAACATGTGCATGACCTTATTATAACAGAAGAACTAAGCAGCATATGGAATGGTCAGCATGAATATTGCACAGTGTGATTTATATTGCACTTCACAGAGTCCTTCAGTGAGGTAAGGTGTGAACCAATGTTAAATATACACATCAGTTAGTTATTACACATGAAAAAGCTTAAAACTTATAGTACAATAAAGCCTGGTATGTAAGGATCTGTACAGTTGATAAATAGCATAACTATGTGGTAGGAGGGGGGGAATGCGTTGTCAGTCTCCTGGCTCATTTTTCACAAGAGTTCAGTAGTCTGATGGAGAGAGGAAAGAAACTGTTCTTAAGTCTAGAAGTCCTACAGTGCAAACTTCTGTATCTCCTACCCAAGCAGAGGTGGGAAAGCATACTGTTTGCAGGATGCAAAGGATCATTGGATATCTTCCTGGCTCTACTAAGAGCCTTGCGATCGGAGGTGTTGACGCCCCCATACCACACAGCAATGTTATTGGTAAGGATGCTTTCAATGGTACCCCTGTAAAAAGTTTGTAGGATGGTCTTCGATTGTTTAGCCTTCCTGAGTTTCCTTAGGAAGTGTAATTGTTGCTGAGCTTTTTTGACCATGTACGATATATGGACTGACCAGGACAGGTTCTCAGAGATATGTACTCCCAGAAACTTTGTACTTTTGACCCTTTCCACTGTCATCCCTTTCATCTCTAGAGGGTGGTGTGGTTCTTGAGACCTCCTGAAATCCACAATCAGTTCCTTAGTCTGACTGACATTCATCTCTAAGTTGTTTTTTGTCATACCAGCCCAACAGATGTTTTATCTCGTTCCTGTAGGCCATCTCCTCTCTGTCTCTGACCAGACCTATGACTGTGGTGTCATCCACGAATTTGATGACTTTATTGAACTTATATCTGGCCATGCAGTCATGTGTCAGCAAGGTGAATAGGAGAGGATGTAAGACGCACCCCAGTGGTACTCCTGCATTCAGGGTTATGCTTTTGTAACTGTTGTCACCCACACAAACCCTTTGAGGACTTTTCTTGCGGAAGTTTAGAATCCAATTACATAAGTGGGAGTTAATGCCCAGCTGTAGTAGTTTCATTATCAGATTCTGAGGGATGACAACATTGAAGGCAGAACTGAAGTCTATGCATAATAGTCTTGCATAGCAGTTCTTGCCTTCCAAGTGGGTCAAGGTTTCCTGGACTGTTAGGGAGATGGCATCCACTGTACTACAGTTCATCCTGTATGCAAACTGCAATGTGTCCAGAGTTGCTGGTATGCTTGAGGCTATGTGATCTTTAACCAGCCTCTCAAAGCATTTCATCACTGTTGAGGTTAAAGCCACTGGTCGGTAGCCATTTAGAGTTGTTTATTCATTGTGGTTTCTTGGGTAAGGGAATGATGGTCATCTTCTTGAAGCATTTTGGTACACTGGCTAGTTGTGCAGAAGTATTGAAGATGTCCATGAGTACTGGTGCCAGATCTTTCACATTTTGTCATAGTACCCTACCCATGATGTTATCTGGGTCAGCTGCTTTCCTCAGGTTAACCCGTTTCAAGAGTCTGATGACATCAGTTGTGCTCAGTCTCAGCACTGGCTCATCCTTGTCAACAGTGAGTTTATTTACCACCATTTTGTTATCTGTATCAAACATGCTGAAGAAGATGTTCAGTTGGTTCAAAAATTCAGTGCTGTCATTGCATGAGGTTGACACAGGTTTGTAGTCAGTGATGGTTTGTATGCCATTCCATAGCTGTCTGGTATCCCTCTGGTCACTAAAGTGGCCCTAGATCTTTCTGCCGTAGGTTTTCTTTGTATCCTTAATACCTTTGTTCAGGTTGGCTCTGGCAACCCTTAGACCATCCATGTTATTTGATCTGAATGCCACATTCCTAGCTTTTATGAGCTTGTACACCTCACTGGTTAGCCATGACTTTTGGTTTGACCATATGGTGATGCATTTCGTGGTTGTTACATCAGCCACACATTTTAAGATGTAGTCAGTTACTGACTTTGTGTATATATATCCAGGTCAATGTAGCTACATACCATGTTAATATATGTATGAGTAGTACCAATGTATATCTACAGAATTTATCAAAGCCCAACAGAAATTACATTAATAAGTGAAAAAAAAGTAAACTAAAACAGATGTTAATCAGTTGTTATGTCTGAAAAATGACAAATATTTGCAAACACTTATGGATATCATGATAATATGTAGATGGGCATATACAAATACACCTATCACAATTTTCAGAATCTGACATAATCTGCAAAATTTCTAATAAAAAAAATTAATTAAGTAAGTTAAATGGGAATCACAGCCACTTTGCCATGGCTAACAGTAGCTATCAATGGGTGCAGGACATGTGGGGAGCACAAGTAAACAACATGCCCAAGAAAATAGATTGAAATAAAAGCAGATGAGATGTGAAGGTGAAGACGAGGGGCACACAAGATGTTATGATGGAATAAGAAAGTCAAATTGAGAGTCAGAGGACCATACACAATTTTTTTTGGTGTGGAATGGTCCACATTTTTTTGGAGAACGGAAGAGATGGAAAAGGCAAGGAAAGAGGAGATGGGCAAAAGTTCATTTACAAACATATAACAAATACCATGTCACATGACAGACAAAACTCAAAAATACACATAAAGGACAGTTAAGGATAACACACATGTAGGCTATACAACATGGGTGAAGGAAACATGACAAACAGGGTATGGATGGTTACCAGACATGGTGCAATGAAAAAATGCATATGTGCAAAGCAAAAGTCATTGCTGAGATGTTGCAAACTGTGTGACAGTCATACTAGAATGATGATGACCAATGGTAATTGTGTATTGCATAATACAATGGTTATCACATCCAGTTATCCAGAAGGCTGTCATCAGTGCAAGTGTAAGCCAAACAACAGCAATTTTGAGCAAACACAGGCCATGAAATTCAAGACCATAGTAGTATCTCCAGCCCTGCATATGAAAAACAAACAACTAAGCACAGTGCCAAACTTCAGTAGCACAGCAAAAGATTAGTGTGTCTGGGTAATAAATAAATAAGTATGCACACCAAAAATGCAGAAAAAGTGGGATGCATATGTCAGTGCACATGCCATACCAGAGGCAATACATATGGGTGTTCAGGTATACAATGTAGATGTGTGACATATAATGGCATTACATAATCCAAACAGAAAGAAGGCTCATCATACATACCTACACCAATGGTGTAAAATATTAGGTAAATGGAGCTACATATATGATTACTGAAAACTAAGTTATGCAAGCCTGTGCATAGGCAGGAAACATAAATCTCTGGGTAATCCACAGCACACTGGTTCAGTATAAACACTGATGAAATTTACTCAAGTGCCAATACTTTGTGTGCATATTGCTTGTATGTGTGTGATACCCATCATGGTGGCCTACATTACAATCATGATACATTTCAGAAAAGTAGACATACATATAACATATGCTATATAGATGTGAAACAAGTAGGACAAAGCCACAAGGGGAAGGGAGATGGACAACATAGGCCCACAGCAGTGACAAAATGCCAGCAAGAGAAATTAGGCACAGAATCAAACAGGACAACCATAGCTAAGGAGACACAAGTGCACATACATATATCCACAACACAAGATGGCTGCAACACAGTAATGTGCAAAAATTAAACAAATGACATGGGTACATGACAATCTTAGTTTTGAATATCACACACCCACCTATATAATATATATACATATTATATACTGCAATGCAAAGATAGCATAACAGGTGGTGCAGTCACCAATACTGAGATACTGATATACATATCACCATACATGTGTAGGACAGCACATCAAAATGGAATAAGTGCATTTTAACAAATTAGGTATTACAAAAGTGGTTGTGCATTGATCAGTTATGACCATACACATGTATAATCACATGTACACATGCCCTAATATAAGCTGGTTTTGAAAAGACTGGCTAGTGTCGTAAGCAAGATATGGACAAAAATGGAATTGAGAATGATGCTAAACAAAGCATCACCTCTGTATAATGACTAAGGAACCAGTGAATGACAATGCAGTATGTGAAGGATACATATACATATGTGCCTGTCACAGTACTGTACCACAACAGGGCATGGTAACTGCCACTTTATGGCACATATAAGGCCATTGTGACAGTGAGGTAGCATGACCCAAAAATGCTACATAAGTTGCAAAATCAATGACATGTCATGTTGTTGAACAGACATAAGACAGCAACTATAAATGCACAAATTAGTGCAATACATACACATGGATAACATGTGCAAAGAAACACACTTGACTGACTTCACTGTGTTATGTGATCAGAATGGGAGTAATGTATAATGTGAGTTGCTGTCACCCCACATAAGAATAGACAAGAACAACAGAAGCAGAGCAATCATGTCCTACTCATATTATGTTAACTGCAACAGTCATATCTGTCACATGTTGAGTATGAATGTATCAGATATAACAATATTCTGCTGCACTGCATGCATAGGAGTGCACACACATACAGATTGAGGGAGTAGCACCCTTGCCCATATGGAGCAATATATGTAGTAATGGCAGCATGTGATGATTATGTAAATAATATAACACATGTGACATGTGGTCATGTGTGTCATACTGCAGCAGCAAGATAAAGCCACATATAACTTGATATGTGCAATGCACATTATGATTTATGTCAGGAAAGCATGATTGTAGTATGAAATATCTGTACAATTATGCCCATGCTGTACAGATTTGAATGTGGAAAACACCATGTTGGCAGCATTACAAAAGTAGATCACACAGACAGTACTTACATTCCTGAAGGACCACCCTGATGGGGTCTACCATCACAAAAGTTCTCTCTAGGAATCTCCCAGAAGGAATCAGACATGGAATGTGTCATGTCCTATAAGAAGCTACCCACAGTGTCCATCTGCTTCTGGAAGATGTCTGTCATTACATCCCAGATCTGGTCCTAAAAATTGTCTACCTGACGTGATGGTGGACATTTTCTCCACTGAGCTGCAGAAACAATTGCACATGTAGGTCCTGGTCTGTCAGCCATCATCATCATTTTTGTCATGGTCATCATCCTGATCCTTGGAGTCCATTTCAGCTGGCAGTGGTATGGTGATCATTGTCGACTTCATACAGTTGGTGATCTGGCATGGGTCCCATACTGTGTCAGATTTGAACATAGAAACAAAACACTTCCATACTTAATACATTTAACCTAAAATCAATAAATAACCACCAACAAGGCTTTTATAAGCCTAGCTATGTAATCCATCCCAATTGCATCCCTATGTATCAGGCTTTTTGTTAGGAAGGCGGTTGGGATGGTGGCCTAATGGTTAAGGTGTTTGCCTTACAAGCACAAGATGTAGGGTTTGAATCTCACAAGGGATAATTGGCTAGGCTTAAAATGGCTCACAAGGGCAGTTAGCTTAGTACTAATCTATGAATCTATAAATAAATGGAAAAGCATACAAAACTTATATGTGCTACATGTAGTAATTCTTATGTATGTGATGCTATACTACTGACTTTATCCAAGTATAACACCTTCTGTGATGTCAGGCATACATCCAATCCATACGAAATTACAACATGGTGTATCATGTACATTTCAGTTATATGCAAAGCACATCTAAAATAAAATCCAGTCAATGATAAAGCATGCACAAAAATACATATGCCAGTTAAATACATTTCCATTACATATGTATATAGGCAGACGTGATATAAAGGGTGTGACTCTGTACAATGCGTTGCTATGACTGGTGTGTTACAAAACATGATAGTCATCATATGGGTATGTATTATGTAACAAATTATAGATTAAGCTACACACAATAAATGTTACTGAAGCAAACTAAAGATCATGGAAAGGAAGTCAGTCTTACAATACCAAATATGTATGTCGATGTAACACACATGGCAAATCGTCCTGTACTGCCACATCTATTTACTGCTTCACAGTATCTATTGACATGTGTAACATAACACAATTACCCTTAAAGGCAGGCATCTGAAACAACTATATATCACTGTAATGACATATGTGAACCAACATAACTATAAAGAAATTATATTATATGCAAGTAACAACATAGGGTCCTAGTTCATAGATATATACTAGGCTAACAACCACCAAGGCTTTTATAAGCCTAGCTATGCAATCCATCCCAATTGCATCCCTATGTATCAGGCTTTTTGTTAGGAAGGGGTATGTTAGTTAGAAGTTTCTAGAGGTTATGGGAGGTATGTTAGTTTGGGCATTATTGTCTGCCTCTGTCTATCAGAGACATGGGGGCCAGATCCAGGATGAATTTCTGATTTCCCATCCATTGGTCAAGGTTACGCTTAAATAAGGTTAGGGATGGACTCTGCTTCACAAGGATGGGGAAGCTGTTCCAGAGCATGGGGATCCTCTGAGACACATAGCTGTCTTGCCAACATGTCTTACTTATGTCAAAAGCAAAATTTAAATCTTTGGATGTAGTAGTTCTGATGCTGTTTATTTTGCAGATATGCAAAGGATCCATCAGAGCTAGATCCAAGGATTCCTTGTATGCCTCTCAGTAACCTGTAAAAGACTGAGAATAAAGATAGGACTTTAAGACAATCCATATAGGACAATGTGCTTGTACACTGGATTCTCCTGGTAATGAACCTTTGTGGAGATTACAACTATGGTATATATCTGGTCAGGTACATGCCAAAGGGGGCGTTATACTCAAGGATGACTCTGATGAGGGATGAGTAAAGTGGTACTATGACTTCCTTGGACCTGAATGCCATGCCCTTATTTATAAGATGGCTGACCTGGAATGATTGTTTTACTACCTTGGCCACAGGTTGGTCAAAGGCCAGATTACTCTCTACATATGTCCCCAGATTCCTGACTACTGGGTCAACTCTTAAGGGTGTTTTATCAATGGAGTAGTTTGCCTTAAAGGCAATTTTACCAAATGGCACTATAATGCATTTCTTGGCACTGAGTTTTAGTTCGTGACTTTGGCACTAGTCGTTTGTCTGTGTTAGACCCTCTTGTAATATGTTTGTGTCATGGGGGAATCTATAATAGCTTCTAATTTGGAGTCATCTGTGAACTTGCTCAGCCAAAGGCACTTGACATTAGCCTTTACTTCTGAGAAGCAGATGCAAAATAAAAGCAGTCCCAGCATGGAGCCCTGAAGTACTGGTCACTGGTCTCTTAGAGGATGTCATATCACCAGTCCTGACTTCCTGTGTCCTCTCTGTGAGCTAGCTGGCAATCCATTGAGGTATGTAGGGTTTTATGTGTACTTTGGTGAGTTTGCCAACTATACTCAAATGAGGTATTGTATCAAACACCTTAGCTAACTCCAGGTAGGCAGCATGCACCATTTTCCCTTATCAATTACCTTTGTGACCTTCTCAAAGAAGTCCATTAGCTTTAGAAGGCATGATATTCCCTTGACAAAGCCCAACTGGGTTGGGTCCAGTGTCTGAAGGTTATCTATGATTTTTTTTATCATTTCCATAATTCATTTCATGGCTTTGCATATTAGACTAGTCAGAGCAATAAGTCTGTTGTTTTGAGGCAAGGTTGATGGTCCATCCTTGTGAAGTGGGATAACTTTTGCTTGTGGTATAAAGCCTGTTTTGAAGCTATAGTTAAAGAGTAACTCACATGGGCCTGATAGGTCATGTTGGCATCCATTTAGGAGGTATCTAGGGATATTTGTCTGAGCCCATTAAGGCTGTGTTTTTGGCCATAGTGAGTGCCATCAAGACTTGCTCCTGGTAATAGTTGAGGGAGTTATACTAGAATTTATTTCATGGAGGGAGGCAGGGAGAAGTGTGTTTGTGTGTGTGTGTGTGTGTGTGTGTGTGTTTGTGTGTGTGTGTGTGTGTGTTGGGGGGGGGGTGAAGCCAGCCAGCAAATTCACTATGTTGCTCTGCTCAATGAAGGTGGCATCACTGACCACCAGTATTGCACGCTGATGTGTGCTGCCTTTGAGGTTTCAAACATAGTTGTAAAAGTCCTTGTAGTGGTCTTTAGCCTGTGAGGCTATCTTGACCTCATAATTGGCCTTATTGGACTTAATTAGTCCTTTTAGTTTCTTGTTTAGTTTTATTACAGAGCTCCTATCATTATGGAAGATACTCTTTCTAATTTTAGCCATGACTTTTTATGTATGTATGTATGTATGTCTGTAAAAAACAGGACATGTTTACACGCATTGTCTTTGAATCTCTGCACCCTTGACATAACCACTAATTAGTGCTTTATTATATGCTGTTTATGAATCCCACAATGTATATTGGAGTTTGATGGCTTACTGCATACACATTCAATAAATGAGAGTTTTACTGCTGCTCATGTTTAGTCTGTTTTCAGTCTCAAGAGTTCTTTTTTTTGCTTTGTTTAGCAAATGGTTGTCAGTAGTTTTCCTGTAAAATTTGAAAGAAACATTTTAAACTAATTCAAATTTTTTGCAATCGTTATAACAATAAAGAAGAAAGTAATATGCACTCTGACATGTTTGAACAGTGTTTTATGGTAATTGGGGAAAGACAGCCTCATATGGGGATATTGGTATGGCTGGGTGGTGCCCCAGTCCATTACTCTGCCTAGGGCTTGTTTAACAATGATCTGGCCCTGATGCACACATCTTGTACCAGCCCCCTATTTAATATGTGCCTACATATTATTTCCTGCTCAGAGAGCTGGCTTAGTGTAGCCTGGCTCAGTGCCTAGCTGGCTATCTTCTGGGATGTCTTTGCAGATCTTCCTCTATTATGGCTTACAGTACCCCAGCAGTGCATTAAATGCTAGTTGCATTTCTTAAGTTATGTTTGTGGAATCCACAGGATTCCCTAGACATTTGCAGGATATAGTCATGTTAAAATTCAGCACTGTATTCCATTTAAATTGCATGAGATGCACCCATTATATTTTGGAATCCAACAGGTGTGTACAGAGTCCTCAATTATTCTACATGAATTGAATAATTATGTACATTATAAAATTTTGTTTGCTTCTGATGCTCTTACTTCTTCCTTTGGCATGCTATGCTGTCTGCAACTTTCTTTTGGAAACTATTCTATAGTTTCATCTGCTGCAGTAGATTGTAAAATATTCCTGATTGGAATTTTTCCAATAGTCTTATGCAGTAAGTTAAAAATTTTAAAAAGTTTTCAAGGAATAGCAATTCATGACTTCACGTTAGTAAAAAACAATGATAAAATGCAGTTGCTTTATATACTATCTGTTTATTTACTAAGGTAGATTGTGTGTGTGTGTGTGTGTGTGTGTGTGTGTGTGTGTGTGTGTGTGTGTGTGTGTGTGTGTGTGTGTGTGTGTGTTGCACTGAAGCTTGGCAGTTTACATTTTCTGACTATGGTGAACAGTTGCGTCTTACAGTGAGCTTTTCACAGTTCTATGTAGCACAACACTGAACAGTGACACCATCTCCATCATTAGTTTAAATTCATATTTTGAAAAGTGCAGTCATATTCCGTACATTTCTCTAATGATGCCATTGCTACATTTGCATGCTAGGCTATAATGCTTTTTGTGTAGCCTCAGAATTTTCAATGAGAAAAAAAACGTGTTTCTCAAATGGAAGAGTAAGGCACAAATTAAAGCTTAATCAGTGAGACAGACCGCCTGTTATAATAACTAGAGTACTGATAAATGAAGGCAAGCAATTTATTTAAATCTGATATAATTGTACTAGCACTTGCCTGTTTAAATGAGGAATTTAGCTGAGTATTCATCTGACAATGAATGCTTTTATAATAAATGAATTTTCATATCATATTTTTCTTACAGCTTAGCCAAATGGATTTTGTGTCTTGTCTATAATGGAGTTTAAAGGAACAGAAAAAAAAAATAATTAAAGCACATAATCCTTATTAAGCATTATAAGTTCAAGAAGGAATACTAACTTCAGATACGTAGCTTATAAGCTGAGCTTCAATATCATAGTGTTACACTGTGATAGCTAAAGATTAAGGTCACCATGGCTATACAACTAACAAAAACAGAAGATTTCTTGCCACCTCACCATTACAGTCATATCTTGTATTATAGCAATAACCCATGGCAGGGTGTGGGTAATGCTAGATTTACCCACAGCTGCCATGGTTTGGTCATGAGGGAGAAGCACAAGTCATTAAACAAAGCCAGCTGTGGGTAAATCTTATGCCACATATAGCCTTCATAAATTTAAATAATATGGTAGTTACAGAAGTATAGAACTTTATATGATCAGCTAGTTGTAACATTCTTACTATATCCATAATTTTATATTCATCACTGAGATCACACAATCTTTCAGAATAGTTTTTCAGAAATAAGAGTATTTTCTTTTCTCAGTGTTTATACAACCTCATAGTAAGAAAATAAAAATAACAGTAGTGTCTGTGCATGGTAGGGAGAGCAGAGACAGATCTGCTTATAGCATGTAACAATCATAACATGCCCATTAAATATTCATGTTAACCACAGTGTCGGTAGATCAATGGCCAGTGCACTTGTGTTTCATGCTGAGGATCAAAAATGAATTCTCTTCCCACACAAGATGTGTAGACATTTTCTATTACTTGCACTGCAGTGTGATGTAAGGATCACACTGTAATCTTCAGTGCTCCAACTTCTGATAAGACATTAAAGTGAGGCCCAAACCTCCTAAGTTGGAGGTAGTTCAGGTGGATGTGAAAAATCACATTGCATTATCGAAAATAGTAAGTTACATTAACATTTTTATTACAATTACAAAAAACTCATAAAAACAGGTAAAAACAACTTGAGGAACATACAGTAGAAAAAACAATGAAATAAAAGCTGAGCATTAACCAAAATCACAGAACTAAAAGATGTTTATATAAACATTTCACTCTCCCCATCCTTTAACCCACAACCAGATGTTCAATTTAGAACATCTAAATTGTTCAACTGCTTATTCCATAAGATATGATAACAGTGACATTTCCAGATACATGGCATATAAATAAAATTATATCAATTCCATCAATTTGTGCTCATGTTAGAATTTGAAAATGAACATATAAAAAAATAAGGAAAATTCACTAGACGATAAAAGTGAACTAATTCATTTAACTGCAACCCAAAATCCTGTAATCCTGCTATAGGACAGAAAAAAACATGGGGAATTATCTTAGGAATCTGACAGCTCTTCACAAAGCAGAGATATTCCTTAGCTCATTTGAATTTCAGAGTCTTTGAATGAAGCTTAACAGAAGCCAGAAGCCAGTGGAAATTGCCAATTCCAACACTGACATAAAATGGCATTTGTCTTGCACATAAGCTACAAAGGAGTATTTGTAACAAAACTCCTAGAGTTAAAGAGAAAAAAAAATACCTGTATGATGGAAAAATATCACTCCTGATTTGAGCATATTGAATAGGGAACTGACGTCTCCACTCCTTAACTCTAACCTGATGATCAAAGTCTAATAAAAAAAACTTAGGGCATTTTTTTCAGTTTTGCTGTGGATGTCACTTCATACACAGTTGTATACTTGATTTGCAGAAGGCTTCCTATTATGGATCAGGATTTGATGAGACAACATATAACATATGAAAAAGATGTTGTTTCTTTCGGCTTTTCCCGGTTAGGGGTCGCCACAGCGTAATTCCAGTCTGCTAATGATTGGTAGTAGATTTTTATGTGCTGAGTTGCCAGCTCTGATGCACAACCTTCAACGAAGGTACGCGCATTCACACATGTCTCCAGACAGAAGACGCTCTAGCTGAAAATCGAACGGGACAACGTCTTACTGTCAGGCGACAGCGCTACCGCAGCACCACCACCACAGTCATGAAAAAGATGTAAAGATGTAAAATAAACAATTGGATTTAATAAAAGGAAATCCTCCTTATTGTAGTAGTTATACACAATGCCACACTTAATTGGTGTGAGATGGGAATCCACCACAAATGTAAAAACTAAAGTCAGATTGTCTTTCTCCAAGATAGATGTAGGTCTCCTGCACTGGCTAAGCTGATAAAGATGTTCAAAGTGACAGTGTAAGTCAAATACTTTCTTTCTGAATGACAAGGAAACAAATTTCCAAGAAGTAACTAATGAACAATACTGATGCAATTCTCCTTTCCACCGAGGTTCGTATACTCCATTTGTACCAAAACTGGTGCCCAATAAATGAATGCCCCACTTTGTAAATGTGATCCCTTCAAAGATGCCCTTGTGTCAAAGCCTTTGCATTTAGAGACAAACATATCTATTGTAAAGAAAACAAAAGCATTTGCATAGAATTCTGCATCTGCAAAACATTGTTATAAACAATCAAGGCATCATCATTGTAATTAGGATAGAAATAGCTCTAAAAACAGAGTTTCATCCAAATGCTGAGAAAAAAGTCCTAAAAAAATTAAAGGAAACCATAAACCACTCAATGGACACCCTTACTTAAAATCTCAGTACATTAATACACCTTGTCCAACATTTCCATGAACAAGACAAAATAATGTAGGGCTGTCATAAAAGGGGTAGCAAGCATTCCAAAACTGGGGAACAAACTTATAACCATTAATACTCGGATGCCAACTTTTTCAAAGGCACTAATGCTGTAACAGCTTAAGAGTACCCAGAGGCATTTATGTTCAAAATTACACCAACCATTTCCTGTACCACAATAAGATAATCCTGGACTGAAGAATATGAGATCCCACAAGTATCAGGACCTTCCAAAAATTCATTTAAGAGAAATAATAGCCTTCATCTTTTTTGCTATAAGTCTATAATCATCCTGAAAAAAAGTTATAGGTTTCCAGGTTATTCAATTTATGTTATATCCCTTTTTCCATATATATTTCACATCCATGCCAAATAGCCCAGGGCTGATACCACTAATCATGCACAGATTGCAGCATCTTGATCTGATCCAAGCACTAATAATTGTCATAGCCTATACCAACTAAATCAGAAAAAGTGG
The DNA here is from genome assembly GCF_019279795.1 of Protopterus annectens. Classification (NCBI taxonomy): domain Eukaryota; kingdom Metazoa; phylum Chordata; order Ceratodontiformes; family Protopteridae; genus Protopterus; species Protopterus annectens. Next base: position 259,377,833 of record NC_056725.1, read on the forward strand.
CAGCATTGCCTTTCTGCAAAGGCATGTCTAGTATGTTCCTTTCTGCAGCTACACAAATTTCAGTTGGTAAAGATGATACTGAAGTTTCAGGTCATTAGGATGAGTTCATATATAAAAGTACATTATTTTCATTCTTCGCTGAGGTTGAATTTAACTTTTTGCCTCCCTGTATATATGTAGCATTTAATACAATTTGTTCATTCCAGCTAGAAGAAAGAGTCCCATGCCTTGTTTATTTTAAAGGTGTATTACATGCAATGTCTTTTTACACTATCCTTTAAAATAGTGCCTGTCTCGACTCACCTGATTGCTTATAAGAATGATAATTTCTCAGGTGATCTGACTCCCAGGTATGGCATAACAAAGTGAAAGTCTTTCTAATGGACCTAAGTGCCTTTATGGTGAGACATGTAATATACCCAAGACCATGTCGCAAGTTTTTGTATTTTGCATGCTTAGGTTTTTCTCCAAGATCATTCACATTTGTTGATGGGGTTTTATTGCCCACATTAGGCTTAGCCAGTGTGCAACTTAGATACTGTTAATAATATGTTAATTGGTAGGATCATAGAAACAATCTTCTGAGTTAGCTAATATCAAGCATAAACAATAAGCATAGAACCAAACTTTCAGTGACTCAATCCCTAAGTCACAATTTACACTCCAACATCTCCAACTCACCAAACTATTGTGTGCATCAGGATCCCCACAATGATACCTAACTAAGCAACTTACTAAATAATTAAACATCAACAGCTCTTATAAGATAAGTTAGTCACATTCACCATCTGCCAATCACCCAGCACAAATGAACACACACACAATGTCTTGACTCAGACATCCAGGTGTATCCAAAGAGCCAGAAAAACAGGTCTACCCACTTCCCAGAATGCTTATGCAAGGACACTAGAATGGCATTTAAATTGGCAACCTCACCCCCCCTCCTTCCCCAACAGCAAACAACAATCCATTAAAATTGTTTACTAAGCATATGCTATACATAGCCACGGGATTAGGCAGGGAGAGTAAAAGTATCCCACAGGGTGGGACAGGTCAATAAGAATGATGATGGCAGAAGCAATAAGCATGGTTCACATAAGGTGATAGCAAAGTAACAAGTGCACTGATAATTACATGCTGTTTGTATGGCAGAACCAGGACTACACAAGGGATAGCCAGTTGGATAGATGAAAAGAGACAGATCAGTCCATGATGAAAAGAAGAAATAAAACATTGGTAATATCAACACTAGAAAGACAGAAAAAAAATGGAGAAGGGGAAAAGAGATGAGGTGTTAGAAAGAATTATATTATGATTTTAACTAATCAGTGTGCAACTTTTGTCACATCTTGACAGACAGATTCAGTGGCATCAACTCTACCAGATAACCTATCATCTGTACCTGCAGAGTAGATTGGTATGATAGTACTGATGACAGAGGGCAGCCTCTGCTAAGAAAATGTGCTACCATCTCCTGTGTAAGATATACAGGCTCTACGGCAAATAACAGATATGTGATGTGCACTATAAAGGGCACTGCTCGATAATCTTCATCAAAGTCAAGCAGCTGGCCATTTACAGTACTCAGCATGTTCCGTACAAACTACTGTGCTTTAAAATTTGCCAGTTATTGCCTGGTGATGGGAAAACCATCACTACTTCTGTGGGTCTGTGTGGGGATCAGCACGTGTATGCAATATCAAGAATGGCACAATGAAGACCATGTTAACTGCCCCATGCCCACAGTTTGGTACAGGTTAGGTGATTAAACAAAATGGAAACCTTAGGGCTATTTCCACAAAGGCATGGAATACAAATCATGTTTGCATATAGCTAATGCAAAATCCATTGCGTTGTTCTTTACCTAAGTGGCTCTACTTCATATCTCAAAGGCAATTTAGTCAGGTAATATCCTTACTGAAAAGGAGAAGAACATAGCATGGGCTACAGAGTTAAGAAAGTAACTTTTATCCCATACACCTATAAATGTAACTGAAAGTAACAATATCAGATTGTAGCCATAACCCAAAAATAGCAAAAAGCCACAACCATCTGTCTCAAGCAATACATGTCACCTTTATGCAGAAGTAATGGCTGAGTAATGGATAAACAGCTAACATTATTTGTGGTTTATTTAAGCAAATCAAGAAGTTTAGTAACCCCTGCTTGGCTTCTTCAACACTAACTGTATGAATATCAGCAGTCTGTCATAACTTCCTGAAGAGTGAAGGGGTCTTTGCAACTGAACTTACAACAGGTATCACTTCAGTGCAGAATTGTTTTTATACTGCATTATTTCAGTGTACACCAGGAGGAAGATGCATGATGAATATTAGCTTTTCATTACTCCAGAGTATGTCCCAGAGCTGCTACATTACAGAACCATACTTTGATTTCCCAGAAAAGTCACTTCAGTTGAATATTAATGGCCAAAAATGGGTAGATAGGGAAGGCTGACATCACACGAACCTATGCAGCTATTCAGTAACGTAAGAAGGTACTTGGAGCTCCTTTCTCCTTAATCCACAGTGCCTTCATGAAAGCTATCAGTGCTTGACTCTTCTCACTTTCAGGCAAGTTGAAAGTATATATATTGTTGCACCTGGAGTGCCATGTAGGTCTTTAAATTTCACTTTTATTTTTTAATCCCATTTTCCACTCCAGTGCCTGTTGACCATCTACTGTTGTTGTGACTGTACGCATTCATTCACTGTCACCTGGATGAGTACCAGTCATAGAGCAGACATTATTGAGGCATCCATTAGGGACCTTTCAATTTTTCTGGCTCTAACACCTCTTCAGTATCTAGCAGATGCAAGGTTTGCTATGCTATCCCCTTATGAGTGTATATGTTCTCACACATGGTCTATACAGTGCATGATGTCCTCCTGTTTCTTTGGTAGGTGATAGCATTACAAGAAGCTGGACTACCTCCCCTCCATTTGGATGGGTGAGCTGATTTTATGTTTTTTCCTGTCCTCTCTCATCAGATCTTCAATCATGGTCATCTGTTTCATCTTCAGTTTTTGATATTTGTAGATAAATGTTTCTGTCCCACTTCTGCATAAACTACTCTCTAATCCTTCAAGTTGAACAAGGTCTCAGCATCAGAAACCTCCATCAAATTCTTTACTCATCACCTAGTTTCAATGATTTCAGACCATGGGAAGGAAGGTAGCTCTTCAAAGGCACATTTTTCTTTAAGGAACTTAGCCTCCATAAGAAGTGAAGACTCTGGGCCTGTTTGTTTTTCTCAGGTATAAGGGGAAACAAATGGGCTGAGATAGCACAGACTGTAAATTTTTTTTTTTTTAGTCAGCAGCTTCTCCGATGCTGAGGGTTCAGTGATCTGATGCAAAACAGGCCATGTTTCAATTGTGGTATCTTCAGTGTTGAAAATGACTACTAAAGACAAAAATTAAACTAAGTCTCAATGTACTGGAACTTTTTTTACGTTTACTAGAGTAATTTGTTTATATTCTGGAAGACAAGAAAGAATGTGCAGTAGCCATTACATGTGTGACAATGGACGAAATTGTTATACGTTTTGCCCAAGTGTAAGCACGAGGCATCATGCCAAGTTAGAAATCTGGTTCATTTTTTTTTCTTGTTAGGTCTTGTTAATTTTCTTCATCTTCTGTCTTCTAATGTATATGTTTTTGCTATGCTTACAATGCCATCTGCTTTTTTGAAAACATCATAAATCTAATTTATTTTGTTATCATTTACTTTCAAATTTTGTGACATTTCACAAGGTCACCCACCAAGTCAACAGTTTCCTTTTCTCTCTAATTTTTAAGTTCCATTCTAAAAATATTGTGCTTCTTGTTTATTATTACTGGCAGTGCTTCTCATGGACCCCATACAACTTTTCATGAAAAAACCTTTCTTTTAATATATTGATTGAGTCTAATTTTCAACACCTACCTTCCTGTCATACTTAGGTTTCTGGGTTAATATTTAAGTTTTATTATGCATTTCCTAATCAATTATTGCATTTTAGTTTTGCTTACCATTCATTTTATTTATTCCTATGGCCTACTAGATACAGTTCACATTTTTGTGAAGAACATCAAGTTTCTAGTATTCCTGGAACATTTACCCATCTCGATGCCTATGTATTTTATTATGCTCATTGTTTCTTTCTATCATATTAATTTCTCTGGACAGATAATCACATAGGTCCAATCCCTTCATTCCCTCCAAACTTTTATAAGGATGTGTCAGGCCTGGCACAGTGCACATTAAAACTGTATTTCAACAGTCCACATTAAAACTGTGTCAGATTTCTGTATATTAACACCTAATACCTTTTGCAAAAAAAAAAAAAAAATCCCAAGTGTAGGTCTATCAACACATTTTTCCCTAATATCTGATTTTTTTCCCCCCTGCAACACTGTTTCACCATTGTTTCTGTTATCTTTTGCCAATAGCCCCCTCACCTTCTCACAGGGTGCCCATTCCAAAACTAGTTGATCATCAATTTTTTACATGGCTGTCAAATGTTACTCCTCAGTTTTTGATACCAATATCCTCCTCAACACTGTCTTTCTCTCTCTCTCTCTCTCTCTCTCTCTCTTCCTCAACACTTTCCCCAGGATTCAGCAAGCTCTGCACAGTGCGCAAGAATAGTACAGGAGCTGCTGGAGGCAATATAGCCGCAGAGAGATCCAGGAACAAGCTCCCGGGACATGCATGAGCACTCCTGCACTATTCCTGCACGGATACAGCTCCTGTATGCAAATTACCCCATTTGCAGGTGAAAACCATGCAAATGAGGTGAATTTATGATCCAGGAAGTTGGCAGCCATCCATGCAGGACTAGTGTAACCTGCAAAAATGTACTCGGTTAGTAACCGAGTACATTTCTGCAAACTACAAAACGGAGCCATGACAGTTCCAAATTAAGGGTATATATAACATGTAAAGCATGCCAATGGCCAAATATATAGCCATTGGCATGGAAAACAGTTGCAAAAACAAAAAAATAACAAATGGGATCAGCCAGAAAATGACAGAAAAACCCTGAAAAAAGCTTTCCCTGCAAAATCACAATTTTGCCATTAAAGTCAATGGCAGGTAAAAGACAACAAGGCCGGTGAATAGTGGTTGCTAAAGGGGAAGGCTCAGTGTGGGACTTGTAACTAGGCATTAGCAGGCAATCCTATGCAAATGAGGGGAATGATACTGAATCCCAGATTTCCCCTCATGGCTAGCCTGCACCCAATCGTGTAGGTGCAGGAAGATCATGGTGCAAGCCTAAGAGCTAGCTGACATCACAGAGGGGTGTGTCAGGCATACTGTAAGCTTATTGGAGCCCTGTGGCTCGGGTTTGCCCTTAGCTTAGCAGAGTTAAGCAAGCGGGTGTGTCTGAAGCTGCCAAGCACTCTTTACATTGTCTAAATGGGTGTGCACACCGTGCACCGTGTTTTAAATGAAAAAAAAAAGTAAACCAGGAAATAGCAGGTCCGTGCACATCTGAGCACTGTGTTTGCACGGCACACCTTGGGGCTTAAACAGGAAGGCAATGGGATGGAAAAACAGCAGTAGGAAGATAATCAAGGAGAACTAGCATAGCTGGCAGGTGAAATGTATCAGAATCAGCCAATTGCACAGGCAGCAGCCCAGCCCAGCCCAGCACACTACTATAAACTATGCAAACACCTTCCACTCTGGTGTTTCCCATGAGCTCTACACCACCGGTGTACACAAATGGAGAAATTTTACCTAACAAAAGCAACAAAATTATAAGGGCTGTATTAGCTCTCATAAATCAACATGTGGAAGAGGCTGAGGGTGGTGAGGATGAGAATGCTGATGACCAACCCACAGTGAGGAGAAGGAGAAGAGTGTACAGACCCAGAGTAACCTACCAGGGGCTACATGAGCTCAAGATAGTGGAGTGCTATAAGGTGAAAAGGGGCCTCCTACAGAAAATTGTTGAGCTGTGCCGGTCATGCCTCACACACAGAACCAACAGAGAGGAACCCATCCCAATGGATACCAAGGTATGTGTAGACCTAAGAATACTAGCCACAGGTAACGTCCAAAACCAACTGGGATATCATGGGGATATCACAGGCATCAGCACCCAGGGTACTCCACTCCCTGAGGTAGTGGGTGCTATAGACTGCAATCACATACACATTGAAGCACCAACCAATGAGCAGGGTAGGATCTACATCAACTGCTAGGGCTTACCCTCCATCAACTGCCAGGTCATGTATGATGCCCAGGGCATTATAATGAATGTGTGTGCTGGCTGCCCTGGAAGCTATCATGACTCCCACATCTGGCATATGTTGCAGCTGTACCAGAGATTTGCCAGTGGGAACATCCCTTATGGCCACCTAGTGGAGGATTCTGGTTATGCACTGGAGCTGTGGCTGATGACACCCATTAGAAATGTACACACACCCGAACAAGAACTCCATAATGAGGCACACACAAACCAGAATCATAATAGGGCGTGTGTTTGGGATGCTCAAGTCATGGTTCCAGTACTGGGACATATCCGGTGGAGCCTTGCAGTACTCACCAGCTACATGTACCCAAATTGTCATCGTATTTGCCATGCTACACAGTATGATCCTGTGGAAACAGCTGCAGCAGGAACAGCATGGGGCAGGGCCACACCCCCCCACCATTGCCAAGGCCTGCACAGGCATAGAGTGATTCAGAGGAGGAACAACCTGAGCCTGCCCCACTAGGCAGAAGGGGGCATGCCCAGTATGCCCAGATCTTGGCAAAGAGGCAACGCATAGCACATACACTGACACGGTAGGAACCCAGGGAATGACACCTCTCTCTGACTCACACATAAAGTAAAAGGGATGCCAAACATGACACTACCTGTGCTTCACCATGTTTAGGGAGTGTACAATGTGCATCTGACACAGTCAGCCCTCCAGCACCATCCTCAATAATGGCACAGCCACAAGTTAAGTCACTCTCCCTATCAATTGCTGAATGGAGTAGTATATTTTGTTACTTGTATCTATGGTATGGATGTGAGCATGCAAGGGAATTTGGTGGCTGAATGGGATGCCAGCAGATATTAGACACCTATAGTGGCAGCATGAAATCTGTAACAAATACTGGTGTCACCATAGTAGCCAGTACTAGACAAGGTGACAAATCCCACTGCAGGAAATGTGGTGGTCCAAATGTGTGTCCATAGGACACACTCATGCCAGTCAGAGAGGCTCAAATACCCAACAACAGTCTCAGCCAGCAGAACAGGTATAGACAAACACAAAGAAAGGCTGTGCTAAGGCCTCTGATTGATGGCTATGGAGAACAGCCCCCCTCTAGACCTCCACAGACAAACTACAACAGGTCAAGCAGTGGGATGTTAGTTCTGAAGGGTAAGAAGTCCAAAACTGAAATATAGGTCAGTAAAACCTAAGAACTATAGTACACTGATATGCCTCTAATCTGAATGATAGGTCAGAATGCAGAATGAAATAGAGTACCTCAAATACCAGTACAGTTATAGCAAATGTGTACAGTTGTCAGGTGTGCCCCACCCCCACAATTCTATGTAGAAATGTAGCAACATGTATGTGTAGGTATAATAAAAGTGGAGCACAGATTATCTGAGCCAGCCAAAGTAGCAGGATAGATTGTAGCACATGTACAATATGCAGGGCTGTGTGTGTTAGGTTGGTATGTGTTTTATATTGTGTGAGAGTGGTCAGCATGTAGGCATGGTGAGGTTTGTCCTGGTGGATATTGGCCAGTACTGCCGATGACATGGCAAAGTTCTCACAACTGCAGTGCCAAACAATACATCCCAGCAAGACACATTCCAGCAGTAAGCCATAGTAATTGTTTGGATGTAATATCTGTCACCATCTGAAAGATGGACATGGCATGAATGTGGGCCCAGACATACAAACAGTACACATGTGGAAGTACCCTAGACAGACAGTGTATAAAATGTTACTGTCAAATGGACACACTTTTGGAATTGTACATACAGGTTAGCAGCACATTAGTTGGGTTTGTAGTATGGAATACTGATATTTTCTGGTCAAACACTGGTAGACCACAAAGGTCACAGGTATGAAGTATTGAGAAACTGCTGATGTCCCTGCATAAGCCAGCATAAGTGGAATGTCCCACATATATCTGTGAGTCAGCTGCAAGTAGCTTCCATAGCACACATGCACCTAGCTCACCCCAGCATCACCCACAGGTACCTTACAGGTCTTATCCCTGCTGTTGGGAATGAGTACAATATGACCCACACCTCCATATGGAAATAGCCACAGAATGCAGCATGCTGAAGAGGTGTCCCATGCAGGTGTGTCCCTAGCTGTAAGCAGCACCCTGCCAGCATCCACACCACTGGATCAATAATGACAGAAACTATTGACATTAACACCTTGCACACTTAACCGGTCACCCCAGGGGGATATAGTGGCTTGCAGTCTGGGACTGTAGGAGTGACAGAATGCAATGGCATGCTACAGATGGCCTGCATCACTACCAAATGCCCTACAGTCCTCTGCCAAAGGCCTGTGTCTCACCCATACTGCCAATGTATGTTATATCATGGACTCCCAAATAACAACAGGGGTGGGAGGTTGGCATAACAGGGGTGGGAGGTTGGCATAATTGTTAAGGTATTTACCTTACAGACACAAGGTGAAGGGTTTGATTCTCACATTGGGCAATTGGCTAGGCTTAAAATGGCTCACAAGGGTAGTTAGCCTAGAACTAATCTTTGAATCTATGAACCTATGAACCTATGAACATAACACAGTTCACAGAACCCAAATGCAAGGCCATGTCGACAAATCCCAGTAACATATCCACCATGTCCTACTGTATGAACTGTGGACCAACACCAAAATGCTGCTGGGATGAAGTAATAACTATAGGGAACTTATCAGATAATTTTTGCATAATGTTTGAAAGAGGATAAAATAACAGAGGGGGTGGGTAGGAGCATGGACGCTGGACATGGAGTGTGTGAACTATGAAACTCAGGCATGTGCACATATTATCCCTGCCTGCAAACACAGGAATGGGTGGCTACAAACCTGCTTGTAAACTGCAATGTGAATGGGTAATGACCAGAAATATGACCCCTGCCTCTGGGTAACCTGTGTGAATCTGTACAGCTGTGAGGTATGGCCAAAGCAGGATATGGCCATACTGCCATGTTGATGGATGTACAAGCATGGGATCCTCAGTCACCACTGTACCAAGGTGCTGAACCATTTACACAGACCCATCAGCAAGTGCCTGCAGCTTCCTCTCCAGAATGGCATGATTGTGCAAGAATATGTAGGCTGCAGACCACAATACTGGACACAGCTTCTTTCACCCTGTGTTCCCGAGAAATTACTGCAAGCAAATATGTATACCTGACAGTAGTTGATGAGATAAAACATCACATTGTAAAACAGTACATATGTCTGAATATCTCTGCTAACACCAAAACCATGTAGCAGAAGCAGCACAGACACAGTTACCTACAGTAACCCACTATCCTTTGCCCATTTTGACCCCATATTATCAACCAATCTACAGATATCCCACAGAAACAGGTTGCTAGCTGTAGGTGTAGAACACAAAAGCCTGCACTGCAGTACAACCTACCTGGAATGGATTCACACATTCAATACAGAAGGTCATACTGGGCATGCTCCCACACTTAGAGAAACAAAGCCCATGTCTGACAACAAATAATGAAAGGCTGTATTGGGCATGCTCCCACACTTAAATGAATCCCATGTCTGGCAACAACAGTGGACTATACATATCTGACAGTCACAGATGTTTGTGCATACACTCCACATTGCACACCAGTCATGCTTTGCACACACACACTGGATAGGAATACACACATATATCCAAAGACAACACACTATAATAGACCAAACTTACACATACATAGATGTGTGGAAGAGATTGACAGAAAGTGACAAACAGCCTCCCATCACGAGGCCTGTCCCACCCAGCACACATCCAATTGGCTAAAACCACATGATGTGCAAATGTCAATCACTGTAGACATTTGCATCTTGTACCACTCAGCACTATAGTGCTGTGGTGCTTGTGATAACTGTGTAACATGACTGTACAAGTCATTATTCATCTAGCAGTTGTATACATGTACCTGTGAAATATAAACCTGTGTGTGCCTGAGTGTTATGTGTCTGCTTCCAGATGAATGGTTTATGGCCCATGCACACACACTGCACTCTCCATTGCCCTACTTTAGCAAGTCTGCTGATGTCATTCACCTTGAAATACACCTTTGGTGAACAAGTAGACCTATAAGCTCTGTGGTGTGTGCTATAACTGCGTAATACTATAGTGTGATATACTAGTTAGGTAGGAGTTTTAATCCCAGACATGGCAACTGTGTATGTGTGTGTGGGTGTGGTTGATTTTGTGTGTGTGTGTGTGTGTGTGTGTGTGTAGGGATCAATGCTTTTGTGGTCAATCACAGTCACTACACTCCTCATTGCCCTATGTGGGCAAGCCTGCTGATGTCATTCACCTTGAAATACACCTTTGGGAAAAGAGTAGCCCAGTAAGCTCCAAGATGTAACTGCATAATGCTGTAGTATGATGTGCTAGTTAGGTAGGAGTGCTGTTCCTAGACATGGCAATGGTAAAGCTTTGTGTTTGTCTGTGTGGGGATCAATGATTGTGAGGCCATTCACACTCACTGCAATTTCCATTTGGCAGGGCTGCTGATGTCATTCACTTTGAAATACACCTTTGGGGTAAAGGTAACCCAGTAAGCTCCATGGTGCATGCTATAACTGTGTAATGCTGCAGTGTGGTATATTAGTTAGGTAGGAGTTCTAATCCCAGACACGGCATCTGTGAAAGTCTGTGTTTGTATGTAGGGATCAATGCTTTTGTGGCTATTCACAGTCACTAGGCCCTCCTCAAAATGGAGAACATCAATATCTGTGCAGTAACAGAGACCTGATCCAAGGCTCCATACAGCACCCCTGAAATACCAGGTACAGATCTTACCACACCTGTCGGCCACCAAACCAGGACCAAAACACTAAAGGTGGAGGAGTGTCCATATTCACCAAGGATATTCACACCACCAGGCTACTTGCACAACACAATGCTTCTGAAATACTCCAGGTGCAACTAAGACTAGGGAAGACTGCAATCCAAATTGTATAGCTTGCTACAGAAGCCCTACCATGTCCCAAGATTCCCACTACAACTTTCTAAACATACTGGAAAATATTATGATACAACCAAACACCCTAATACTGGGTGACTTACACTATCCTGCCATTAACTGGGAAAACTACTTGTGTACCAGCACATGCCTAATGGTTTTTGGAAGTCATAATTCCCAATTCCCTGGATCAAATAACCCATAGTCCCTTCAGGGGCTCCAATATCCTAGACCTGGTCATTGCCAACATGGGAAATCAATGCTCCACACATATGGTCACCACATCGGTGGTCAGGTCTGCCCGTAAGCTAATCACTCTTAACATCCACATCCCTCCCCCACATCCCAGTAGGGTAACCTACATAACACACATCTCCAAAGCCAACTTCATGCTACACATGTCAGATGTGACTAACATCATGACACCCATGCAAACAGGAACTGAAAGGACGACTGCTGAATCCTACACTAAGGCACTGTACGAGCACATCCACTCATGCATGAATTGTGCCATCCCAAATAGAACCAAGATGCTCCCCACCAAGAAAAGGAAGCCAATGTGGTGGTCCCCTGCCATAAACAAACTGTACAACAAAAGGAAGAAACTGTTACAGAAAAGAGGGAATTTCCAGGATGCAAAATACTCCCCTACCAGCCTCAGTAAGAAGATGAGATCCCTCATCAAATCCGCCAAAGCTAGTTATGAACATAATATAGCCAAAGATGCCAAAGACAACTGCAAGCCATTCCATAGATATGTCACAAATCTAAATGGCAATGCTCAGATCTGCTCTGAGCTACAACAGGATAACATTAACTATACTGATCCCAAGGATATTGCCAAAATCCTGGCAGATTGATTCAGTGCCAACTGCACTCCCCTCCCACCCCCTAAAGGGCCCATTGCAATACTGAAAGATAGGTTCATAGGTTCATAGGTGGGTACTAAGATATCTGCCCGAAGGCATTTATAAGCCTAGCCAGAATGTGTTGGCTTTCTCCGTCCTCTTAGATTAGTTCCCTGTGCCTCTGTCCAACAGAGCCACTGAAGTGATTACCGAGGTAAAATGCATAATCCTGATGTTAAAACTGTTCCTAAGCTCATCAAACACTTTCCTTTCTCTTGGGTTAGATTAGAAAAAATCTTGTGCTGGGCTATGGTGTTCCTAAGTTTCCTTTCCAAAACATTTTCTAGATTCTTCAATTGGGGGTGTAATGGTGGATTAAAAACACTTTTTTTCTTTAAAGGGTTTTTACCTACACAACTTTGTTGGTGTGTTTGGAAAAAAAGAGCCAAGTTTATTTTCCTCAAAAATAATGTGACATCCACAATTAACTTAGGTAGGTTGGCCTTTCATATAGGAATAAACTTAAAACCTTTAGAAAATTAATCAAAATGTGCTACTGTCAATTCCAAATTGGTATAATTGAAAATATTGTACTCATTGAGTTGGAAAGTAAAACCTTGCTGAATGATATGGTGATTTTTTTCCCCTAAAGTTACCTCCGACTCCATCTGCTGTTGTAACTGTGGTAATGGACAGGATTCTGTTGGCGAATCCTGTCCGACCTCCTTAAAGGGGGGGAGGGAGGGGGGGCTGTTCGACTAAAAAACATTCTTCACCACCATCATACCCCTCTTGTCTATTTTCCTCAATTTCATGTACAGGATATATTGGTTGCTTCTGATACCCTTTATCCATGGCTACAGGGGTTTTGAAGGTCCTAGGTGGGGGGATAGGCATTGCCTTCCTTATAATCCTTTAGATCCCTCTCCAGTTTGTTTGTTTTCCTCATCATATTCTTAATACATCTATTCTCAATATCTGAAAAAATATCAAAATATAATTTCTTCTCTGTATCAATAGTAAAAACCAAATCGTTAATAATGTTGTTATGAAAAAACTCACACAACAGGGTGTTACCTCATTAAAGGACTCATGTGATTTTTTAAGATGTGTTGAATCCTATTTATTCTCCCCAGATCTGGTGTTTGTTACACTGGACATGGTGGATTTATTTGGGTCTATACTCTGATAAAGGGGGTGGAACGGTTTTGATGGACCCTATTATTTATGAATCTAAGATGAATGACCTATTATATGACACCAATAAATACTCTAGAGTTTCTATTAACGAAGTGAATGTATGCTATTCAAAAATGAATTTAGTACTCAATGATTTATTATTGGAGGGTTCCATCACCCAGGACAATTTTCATTTTTTTGTCTAACACACACCCTAGAGTTCCGTCAGCTTTTGGTATACCTAAGGTCCACAAAGATCAGGTTGATCCACCATTACGGATGATTGTTTCTTCGGATGGTTCAGCTACTAGCCCATTAGCAAAATTTGTGGACGAGAAGTTGAAAAAACTCTCACAACAGGGTGTTACCTCATTAAAGGACTCATGGGATTTTTTAAGATGTGTTGAATCCTATTTATTCTCCCCAGATCTAGTGTTTGTTACACTGGACGTGGTGGATTTATTTGGGTCTATACCCCATGACATAGGTTTACAATGGTTAGAAGAGAGCATGAGAGATAGTAAACTTTTTTCCAATAATGACTTTAATAATTGTTTACTTTTTATGGATATCGTTCTTAAAAACAATGTCATGTTCTTTCAAGGGGAATTTTTTAAGCAAATCAGAGGAGTGGCTATGGGGGCCATATGAGCCCCCACCTATGCAAATATTATTTTGTCTAGATGGGAAGAACTATATTTTCTGGAAAGCCCCTTTGCAACACATTGGGGTCTATATTAAAGATTCCTGGACGATATTGTCATTTTATGGACAGGTTCTTATGATACCTTTATAGAATTTGTGCGATACATTAAAAGCACATGCAACTCACTTTGAATAAAGGAGTTTTATTTGGTTTCAGCCTTTCATTTGGATTTCCAAGCAAGCTTTTCTTCTTGGTTTTGGTATTTTTTAGCTCGCTTTACCATCACTATTTGGTTTTTAGTCAGGCTTATAGGGCGATAGTTCCCGGGGTCTGTTGTGTCTCTACCTTTGCGGTGTGGAATAACCATTGCTGTGCACCACTCTATGGGTTTGTAGCCTGTGGAGAGGCTGAGTTTGAACAGTGTGTTTAGGTGAGGGGTTAGTTCATCTTTGAGCTCGTGTAGGACGCAGCCTGGGAAACCGTCCGGTCTCATTGATGCTGAGTTTTTGGCTTTGGAGTGGGCTCTTTTAACTTGAGTGTCTGTGATTTCAGATTCTGATTGCCAGATTCTGGTAATAACGGCCACACAGGTAAAAAACACACTGTCCAGAGCTAAGAAAACAGCATTCATGGGACCAGACAACATCCAGGGCTGTGTACTACATAAACTACAAAATGAACTGGCACCTCACCTACATGCCATGTCTAATCATAGCCACACCTCAGGCTTCGTGCCCACTGAGAGGAGCACAGCTACAGTTATCCCAGTTAACAAGGGGGGATCCATCTTGGATCCTGGGAACTACTGCCCCAGCAGTATGACGTGTCTGATCTGCAAGGGCATGGAATGTATTATCATGGAACTTATAAACAAAGACATTGGCAACCTGCAAACACTGCACCCACCCAGGCTGGGATTGTGAAGGGCCGATCATATCTCCTGAACCTGATTGACATCTTTGAATCAGTCTCCAGAGCTGTGTATGTGGGTAAGGCAGTTCATACAGCCTATCCAGACCTCACCAATGCCTTCAACACCATCCCCCAGACTGGAATAATAGATAAATGTACTAAGCTGGCCATTAATCCCTACATCACTGATGGGTTGCCAACTGCCGTACTGACAGAACCCACACTGTAAAAGTTGGTGACTCCAAATCCAGCCCCAGACAAGTGATGTTTGGAGTACCTCAGGGTTCAGTCCTCAGACCGCTCTTGTTTGGCATCTACTGGTCTGAAGAACAGGCCAACACTAAAGGGACTCTGGCTAACAATGGTCGCAGATGACTGCAAACTGGGAGCCAATATTGAATCCCCACATGATGTGGCTATTCTACAGAAGGGCCTTACAGAAAGAGATGCTTGGTGCCTGAGCCATGGCCGCATGCTGAATGCCATGAAATGTATAGTTATCCCCTTTGGGAAGGGACATGTACCCATGAAGTACCACATAGGGTGGCAGTACACTAAACACCTAAAGTGTGATAAGAGACTTAGGGACACAGGTGGAAAGTGGTCTCACCTTTGATAACCACTTCACCACAACAGTCAGGAAATCCACCTATGTGGCACACCTCATCACTAAGGCTTTTCATCCAGGAAAAAGGAGGCCATTGTCCTACTGTAGTCATCTCTCAGTAGACCCAGTACAGACTACAGTGCCCTATTTGGTATGTACCTCACAAGACATCTGCAACAATGAAAAAGGCTGGAGCCATACCTCACTAAAGGAATCACAGGCCTAAACCAGATGCCCTATGCTGACCATCTGAAAATTTTCCAGCTATAGTCTGTCACATCTCATGTATTCAGAGGGGATCTCTGCTTAACATACAAAGTCATGTCAAACCCAGAGCTGTTGGACATGCTACACTTAAAGAAATCCCAATCCCTCAGAGCCACATGCTCCAGGGATCGAAACCTTGTCATCCCAATGAACAAAGCATGCTGGAGGGATGTGTTCCTGACCCAGAGACTACCCAGACTCTGGAATAAACTGCCCATACATGTCAAGCAGAGTGCCTCTTTGGCCCTCTTCAAAAGGAACCTTGATGATTGGATGGGAGAAAGGAAATTCACTCCAGGGATCATGTTAGTTACCCTGCTGGACAGGGATCCAGGGAAGTAAATATTGTGAGAAGACATAGCCAGGGAATTGTCATGGCTAGGCATGTACAGGCCCTAAGGCCGATAGCCTAGTACCAACCTATGAACCTATGAACTACACTTTCCATTGCCCTACCTTGGCAAGCCTGCTGATGTCATTCACTTTGAAATATACCTTTGGGGAATGAGTAGCCCAATATGCTCAGTGGTGCATGTTTTAACTGCATAATGCTTTAGTATGATGTACTAGTTAGGTAAGAATTCTAATCCCAGACTTGGAAGCTATAAAACTTTGTGTGTGTGTGTGTGTGTGTGTGTGTGTGTGTGTGTGTGTGTGTGTGTGTGTGTGTGTGTGTGTGTTTGTGTAAGGATCAATGCTTGTGAGGCATTCAAAGTTACTACAACTTCCATTGCCCTACTTTGGCAAGCCTGCTGATGTTATTCACTTTGAAATACACCTTTGGGGAACAAGTAACCCAGTAAGCTCTATGATGCATGCTATAACTGCATAATGCTGTAGTGTGATGTGCTAGTTAGGTAGGAGTTCTAATCTCAGACATAACAACTGTAAAGCTTTGTGTTTGTCTGTGTAGGGATCAATGCTTTTGAGGCCATTCACAGTCACTACAACTCCCATTGCCTACTTTGGCAAGCCTCCTGATGTCATTCACTTTGAAATACACCTTTGGGGAAGGAGTAGCCCAGTAAGCTCTGTGGCATTTGCTATAACTGCGTAATGCTGTAGTGTGATGTACTAGCTAGGTAAGACTACTAATCCCAGACATGGCAACTGTAAAACTTTGTGTGTTTGTTTGCCTGTGTATGGATCAATGCTTTTGAGGCCATTCACACACACTACAACTTCCATTGCCCTGCTTTTGCAACCCTGCCGATGTCATTCACCTTGAAATACACCTTTCAAGAAGGAAATTCCATGGTATATGCTATAACTGCATGATGCTGTAGTGTGATGTAATAGTTAGGTAGGAGTTCTAATCCCAGACATGGCAACTGTGAGACTCTGTGTGCTTGCTATTAGTATCCTGTGTGGAAGTAGCTGTGAGTGTGTAATAACAGGACTCATTGTAGAGCAGGTTTTGCACATTTCTTATATGGTGGGCCTATTATATGTCACAATGTCCACCTTACAAGGATAACATATGTCAAACAGCAGAGAGGCTGGTGTAGACAATCCATAACCCTACATGTGACATTGTGGACTGGGGAACAATATAGGCAGCCCTTGTATTACCCAGAGAACACTCTCCACCCATGTCTCATACACAAACACACTTGGCTAGGCAACAACATGAGGCCAGGAATGACACATCAGATGATAGCAATCTGTCTACACAACATGCCCCAGACACCCCGGGTACAATTCCACATGTCAAAGAACATGCATATGTGACATGTGCACATCCCAGACACCGTCCATGTTATGGAATATAGAACACATACATGGCAAGCATTGCACATCACTGGTCACCCACAATAGTAACCCAGATGAGTGGATGGTGAATACAATACCCACCTGCGTGGGCCAATCCAGAGACTACATCCCTGAGCCACACTGCAGACCATTGTCATGTGCCCTGATGCCAAGGTGTACCCTTTACCTAGCCTTATACACCCTTCTGGCACAGTCAACCACTACACACCCATGAAGCAATGCACCCATGCATGTCAGTACTGGCAAACCTGTGTATCTGTGTGTGTGGAGTATAATTATTTGGATGTCATTCACACTCACTACACCTCCCAGTGGCCTACTGAAGCATGCCTTCTGATGTTAGACACCTTGACATACCCTTTGCCCATATATCAGACTGATAACCTCTGTGGTGCATGTGATACCTGCGTATTACTGTAGTGTGGCAAACTAGTTAGTTAGGAATTCTAATCCTGACCCTGCCAACTGTAATAATGTATGTGAGTCCCTGAAAGAGTGTGGCTGTGTTGCACTTGACACCTGTTCTTGTGGACAGGCACATGTACTAAACCTACCTTATCCCTCTTTTATCACTGTTGCTGATGTCACTCACTGTCAAATATACCTTTGGACAGCTCCCCAATATGTAAACTCTATGCTGCATGTAATAACTCCATAGACATGTAATAGGGATACATAGTCAGGCAGGGGATTGAAACCCTGTACTGATAAGTGTGTGACACAAACATGATTAGCTTTTACTTTCCTACCCCCTCCCTGTCTTACTTTGTGTCTGTCTGTCTCTCTCACTCCCTCTCTGGTGGATGTGGAGAAGTACACCTGTTTGGTTAGGCAGCAGCTTGCATTTTGTAAGTGATGCTCATGATCAGCTGATGACCTGTGCACAGATTGAAGTCCCCCACTAGCTGATTGCATGTGGAACAGCTGTGGTAACATTCCCATAGCCAATTGCATGGAAACACACTCCTATAACTAGGAACATCATGTGGATGTTGTCCATTTTCATTCACTGTGAGCAGGACTTCATGTCGGGGTTTGGCAAACAGCATCACAGATGGTAGTGGGATATACCTCTAACAACATATACTGTGGACACAGGCCAACAAACAAACAGGAGGGGGATGTTTCAGACATGACTACAGAATGTACGTTTTGCTCTTCTGCATTGGAAGTAATGTTGGTTTAACAGGGTTTGTGTGGATATGGCTGGTCTACATGATTTAATACCTGTCATGACAGTGTTATGTGGTTAAAGAAACTCCCACCTGTAGGGTTATCTGCAGACTGGCCAATGTTTGGAGTCTTATGTGTCTTTTGTTATTCACAGATTACTTATCATAGAACTGCAGAAGCATAGTCTGAGGATTGCAGTCAGTACATGGTGACAGCCATGAGAGGTACTGACTTCATATTCCTCACAGAACATATGCCACAACAAACCCTGTTGCACCAGTAAATGCATGAGGTTATCACAGCAACATGTCAATATTGGCCCTGTGTTTGTGCCTTCAGCCAGAACTCTGTCAACCTTTGTACATATGTCATGCAGTAAGAGGTGCATATGTTCAGTACACCATTATTTATTGACATCATACCTGATAAGTCAGTGAGATATCAGACTGCTAGACATGTTATGTATGGTAGAGATTATATTTGAGGACATAACCTGGACATTCTGTGGTAGAGTGTACAGTTGTGAGGTCTGTGTACTTATGGTGATTGTCAACAGTGTGTGTATTGCGAATATGTACCTTGGCCTATGTACAGACTGTGTTAGATGTAATTGTTCTTGGTCCTGTTCTATCTGATGTTACATGCTGCTCCAGTGTATGGTACCCTATTGGCTTACATGTTTGTAGGGCCAAACACACACATGTCCCATACCACAGTCAAGCATCGGACTACACTGTGTAGTGGCCCAGTATATGTAGGGTTAGTGTGTGAGTGGCACATATGAGGGTGGTGTTAATCAGACAGTCCATATACTGTAATATTAAGCTTGCTTACCATATGTGGCTGTGTTCACACTGGTTGTGGGTATGCACTTTCTCACAGGTGTCTGTTACTCTGTGCTGTGACATGCCTGTAGAGTCTACAGTATTTTCAGGTACTTGAGTATTCCCCCATAAGAAATGTAGGCTAGTGTTGTACCAGTCTGCCTGTAGTTTGCACAGTGCTTTGTGACATGCCTAGCAGCTCAATGTACTTATTCAGTGCAATGTTATGTCCAGATATTTGTTAGATGTACTGCTGCCGGGCCACCATAACTGTCATGTATTTCTGACAAAGCAGTGGGATGCTGTACAGATGTATGTCACTAACTAGTGTGTAGTATGTGACCATGTGACCTCTGCACCACTGGTTATTATGTGTCAGGACAGACAGGAGTGTGTGACTGCATAAAATGTGTGGGCATATGTATTCCAGTACTTATGTGATATGCCCATTTACATGGCTGTTAACATCCACATTGTCAAGCATGGTCCACATGTCTTGCACTAAGGGGTTCTGTGTATACTTCTGGACTGACCAGAGTGTGTCAGACTGTCCACATGTATTGGCCATATCTCTGCTCTATTCCACAGGACCATTACTGTCATATCTGTGGTACTGTACTGTGATGACCTTAGGATGTCTGTCAGTAACTTATGGCATACATGTCAACAGCAGATGTGACCTCCCACATACAACATTTCTGTTAAGACAACTCCTGTTACACTTGCACTAAGAGGTTGAGACTATTGATGCTGAGGTATGACTCCACTCTATGTTCTGGACATATGTTAAACATATATATATATATATATATATATATATATATATATATACATATATCTATATCCATATATACACGTACATATCTACATACATATACGGATATATATATATATATATATATATGTATACACACACACACACACACACATATATATATATGTACTTATATACATACATACATTTTATATATACAGAGAGATCTATATATGGCCATATATATAATGCAATATACAGATGTATATAAATACAGATATATGAATATATATATATATATATATATATATATGTGTATGTACATCTGCACATATATCTACATATGTGTGTGTGTGTGTGTGTGTGTGTGTGTGTGTATATATATATATATATATATATATATATATATATATATATATATATATATATATATATATATATATACATATCCTTATGTGTAAACATTACTGTTGTGTACCTTCCTAGATGTATCACACCATATACATATCTGATATGTGTATATTTAGATATAACAAAATATGTGATGCAACAGTAATATTTCTAACAATTGTAGAAGTCATAGCAATTGTTCAATGCTATTTAATATGTGTACTGACAGATATATTGGAAAAACAACTGCTTTCTTCACAGCTGTCATGGTGTAGTAATTAACTGCTGTGACTACAATGTACAGGGTCATGGGTTCAAGCCCTACAAAGGCTGTTTATTTTGTTGCTGGGCAGAACAAGGGCTGTTGGATACAGATTGGTTAAGGCAGTTTTGAGCAGCTTTAAATGCATTTGTGTGGGTTTGTGTGAAGCTAAGCAATGCCAACGTACGGTTAAACTACCAGAGCTTACACCATGTAAGCTTCGCTTACCAGTGCACAAATGTGCTTAGCTATAATAGTGCAGCAATGCTGACACCTGCTAAGCATGGCTTAGCCCTCGTAACCAGTGCTTACATTCCAGTCTGATAACATAGCAGGGTAATGACATCTGTAATAAGTGCATGTAATGCCATGTACATAACATGCGTCTATGTGCTGTCATTACAGAATCAAGGGATGTGAGTCTACTGTCTGGGACACTTGAGTATATATGGCTTGTACAACACTCTTATCTGTGTGAATGTGTTACACACATGGGTAGTATCCCAGGTTATATGCAGTTACACTGGCATGTAGTGTATCATTACATTACTGCTGTTGAGAGTGCTTTCCCAAGTAAGAGTAGATTGCAAATTGCAGTACTGAAAACAAACATTCCTGCATGCAAAGATGGACTCTGAGTCCTATCTGTCATGTTCCTGGTGTGTGAGCTGTGTCTCATTAAATATTTCCTACTGGATAATGATCTGACATATGGAAAATAACTGTAGACTACTGTGTATATAGCACATGTCAGTGAGGGCTGTTGTAATTTATTAATGGCATACCTATCGGTGTCAGACATCTATCTGTCAACACATTCATCCTAACACATAGCTAGTTGACTAGCTGATGTCTGTCTGTCCTCTGTACAAATGTGCAGATGTCAGGTATCCATCTTGGATACTTACAGGCAATCTATGCTTGGATGACACTGACATGTATACCCAGCTGTTATAAATGCCACAGATAGGAATCCACACCTGTATGCACCACATGCCATGGATGCCTCAACTACACTACCACAGTCAACAGAACATGCTTGGGTACAGGTCTCCAAGACAGATACTGACAATGTTATATAATACATGTTACATACATGTCAACCGGAGCAACTCACTGGCCCTATGCAAGAGGCACACAGATGATTGGCTGATGCATGTCACTATCACCCTGAGGATCACCCCAGTGGTGTCTGTTGATAGATGGCCTGCTGGCACATGGCAGGTGGCATGATACCACTGTACACACATCCCCTACACTTCCCATCTCTCCATGGACAATAGCTGAGTACACACCTATGAACACCTGCACCAATGCACCCCAGTACTGACAAATGTGTATGTGTGCATTACTGAGAATATGAGTGTCTGTGTGTTTGTAGACCCGTAGTTGGGAATACCCTGAGGCCACCCACACCCACCACATCCCTTCTTGCCATAGTTAGATGTGGCTACTGCTGTACTGGAAATTGCATGTACCTTGTTACACTCTTCTCCCTAAGGGCTACCTGGGCCTTGAATTACCAGCATAACACTGTTGTACAAATGGGTTGATAGGAATGGGATACCCACTGAGTTCTGGCAAGTGTGTGTATGTATGCATGTGTGTATATATGTAGGGTACAGTATTATGAAGTAACATTCTCCTATTACAATATACATTGCTACACAGTATTAGGGATAGTGATGTTACTGACCATAGGAGAGGCCATGACAATGCATTACCCTACTATGCCTGTGGCATGTGCATTAGATGCATATCCCTGTAGTAGCACTCTTGGGATGGACAAGGGGTTGTATTGCAGTCCTGGTCAATGCGTGATGGTGGGTATGTCAGAGTGTTATCATGGGTTTCAGTGCGTACAGTATCCACAGTGGTGTGTGGGTGCTGGGTACACTATCATTACACTATGGTAACCCCGGTACATGTTCTATGTACCACTGTATGGGGACCACTGTCACCATCAACCATCAGGTAACTGATAACACTATCCAGCCCAGTTATGGGTGTGCTGTGTGCAACCTACCTGTGACACAATGGACACACTGACAAGGTAGTTAGCACTGATAGGCCCAGGTCACTCAGATGTGTGTCCGACTGTTACATGTTTGTCAATGTGTATATGACAGTATGTCACACTATGTATTGTCCATAAACAACCATTACATCCCCCATTACCATACTGTACATGCCTGGGGATGTTCTTCATGTAACATGTAACCTGGAACACACCTCATCCTAAAAGCTGTGTGGTGTGTGCAATTAAAGCTGCACACATCAGTTGCACTACATACCAAGGTAGGGTCTAGTTCCAGTATTGCCAAGTAAGACTGTGTGTGTGTATGTGGAGGAATCTACTTCAGTTTGCAGAATATACATGTCCCAGGAGGTCTTCTGTCCAAGAACTGCCTGGTATATGCTAACATTTCAGAGGTATCATCCTGTGGACATACATTCCATCACAACTAGTGTTAGATGTGATGGAATGTATGTCCACAGGATGATACCTGTGTACATACAGGTATCATCCTGTGGACATACATTCCATCACAACTAGTGTTAGATGTGTAAATGGCCTCTTTCCCACTGTATAGGTGTGCAGTGATACCGGGGTTGGTATATATAGCTGAGTGTGGCTGTTGTGGACACAGCCAACATCATTGCAGTTACTGTTGAGTGTATTCCTCCGCTTAGCTGGCCATAATACTGTACAGTTCATGTTAACAGGTTAGGTAGTTGACTATCACACTATCCATGGTTCTACAGCACCTCTCACCCTCCAAAGGGTAGGGGTGTGCATCCACACCAGCACACATATGTTTACCGAGTTGAGGATTGCACTGCATTAGGGAAGGGGACATATGCCCTGCCAGTACCATCGTTAATAACATTAAATTAGCAGCCTGCTTATTCCCCAATGTGTTGTTGTGCCTATTCTGGCTTGGTGAATTTACATAGGCTAAAATGGGTTCCTTTCACAGGTACATACGTCCATGTGTACGGTATTCTCTGTGTAGTGCATCAACACCAAAGCCTCTGTGTGTGTTATGCACAAACATGTGGTGTGTACCCCCAGTACAACTACCCCTGTCCACTATAGAAGGGCTGCTAACAGCAGCCACCATGCACTCACCTGTATACACCACCCCCAGACCTATCAGCCATGTGGCACAGGCAGTAACTGTTATACAGACCTGTGACATGTGTTCACCTGTACCCATGATATGGCACAACCAAGGTGTCACCACAGTGCCATACCCCTTGTGAGATAGAGCAGCAGACCATCCTCCTGCTGACACATGGATACCTACAACACAAACAGATAACATTATGGAGATCACAGTCACTCAGTATTAATAACAGCTATAATGCATCATGGTTGGACAGCTACACTTCTTGACATGTAAGCATTAAACTTTACTGCTGACAACATGTTATACAGCAGTGCATTGGTAAACTGTAATACAGCCTCTGTGTACATCAGAACCATATTAGCCTGCCCCTGCATTGATGTTATGGATGACAGGAATGTGGCACAGGTATTATCATATGCACAGGGTGTGTTGTTGGTTTGTCAGAGACCTAGGCTGAGCCATACGTTTGCCACCATGTGTGTGAGTGAGGGGTTTTAGTTATTGATATGGCTGTGGTGATGTGGTGTGTGTAGGTATGGGGTTGCTCTAGCTGTGTTTGCATTGTGTGTGGTACACAGTTCTGCCATGTGGCTTCCCTATACAGGTGTTTGTTGGACAGCTGCAGACCATACTTGGCAGAGTGTGCAGTTCACCACCTCCAGCCAAGGACACGAGAACTGTTCCTGCCAGGGGTTCCACCACGGGCACATCCAGGTACAAGCCACAATACAGTACTCTCCCCTGATGATGACATATGTCCGCAGGAACTAGGTATCTCCTGTGACTGTTCAGGGCCATGTTCATGTGGCCTGCTGTGGTGTGGTGTGGACAGTGCCCCCGTGCAGTGCTGGGGTTGGTACAGCTTGGTGTCCTTGCATATCCACGTCAACCTCCAGCTGTTTGTGTTGCTGGCCTACATCCACGTGGTGGTTGCACCACTCCCACCACATGCTCGAGCACGGACAATCCACAGTTGAAGAGTCCCACCATCTCACCCCACCATCTATCCATGACCTCTGTATAATGGAGAGCACCTGCAAGATCACGGATGTTGTCAGTAACAGCTGAAAGAGTAGCCCTCTGCAGCCTCAGACCCTGTCTTTTTTTTTGTACCATTCTATATGTGCCTGCACCACCATGACAGCCTAAAACATGCGTCTGATGGTACCAGATGTGGCACTTCTGCCAGGGGCATGATGATCAGCAGCCCTCCAATGAGCACCCCTGTACATATGCCTATGTGGTACCCTGCAGGACATCCAGCTATGACTGCTGTGTCCAGACACATGTGCCATAGATATCACACTGTACTGTGCACTGCCACCAACCGCCAACTGTCCTGCTGCTATGGCCACTGGTGATGGGGTATTTATAGGTCCTGTGACTGTGTGCGGGGATGGGGTGGAAAGTGGGATGTCAAGCAAAGGTGCAGTTTCAGCCTCTGACAACCCCGCCTGTGCCTCAACACACCTATCATCATTTTCATTGTCTTTATGGGCACCAACATCAGATTGCCTGCAGGAGGGACCCTGAACCACCTCGCCACCTGTGAGAGGAAAACAATAAACTCACTTTAAGACCTGTACGTCAGTGATTAACAGTACACTCATACACACACACACACACACACACACACACACACACACACACACACACACACACACACTGACATTCCACCATACTACTTAACTGTCCCTGAGTTTACAGACTGTCCCTAGTTTATTCTCTTAAGTTCCCCATCCTGCATCAGTCTTGGAAACTTGCAGTCATTAATACCAATCATTAACGCATCATTCTTCTAATTGCCTAGACAAGTGATCACAAAATATGACCTATTACTCCATTACCTCTTTGACTTGATTGGAGTCATTTTTCAAAGACTCACTGATGTCATCCAGTGTTCACCCTGGGTTTGTCCAGACATCTTGAGCATGGCCCCCATATGTTAGGGGCTACTACAGTCACTCAATAATGTCACACACTGGAGTGTCATACGTAACTATTGTTCAATAGATGCAAGATCTGTTGCTCTATTAACTTATTATGTGGACTACAGTAATATTTGGAAACACTCTTTGGTGTTGTCTAGTAATTCCCCAATGCATCTGTGGTGCTGCATACATGGGTATTCTTTCACCTTTCTGCTGATTGGAATTATAACAGTATCCCTGGTGTCTAAGTTCCCTCCCAATGCATGTTCCATGTTTCAGTCCTTATTATACTATCAGCTGTCCTGAGAGTAAATGTCAGACAAGTATTCCTGGTGTCTCATGTGTCTGTCCATGTCCATGTACTGCACGATTTCAAATGGAAGTCAAGAGGTATGAATAACCCCACAATCACACATGTGCGTACATGAACACACACACAAACCTGAACACACACACAAACCCACACACACACACACACACACACACACACACACACACACACACACACACACACACACACGCACACATATCCTACATACATCAAACCCCCTCCACTCCATCAGATTACACTTACAGACAAAATACCCCCCCATACACACACTTACAGGTGATGTTGCATGAAGGTATTACACACAGACCTCTCATTACCCATCTGTCAACATGCATGATATATGGCACTTAACAGCATGCAGTGCAGCTATAGTCAATCCCTGCTAGCAACATTATACATGTGTGTGATGCAAGGGTTGTGTTAGGTGATGCCCCTTCCCCTGGAACACACTGCACCCATGTATACAGTATTGCTGTGCACCTGTTCAGTACCATGGCATGTACTGTGCACCATAACTTACAGGCATACACACCATTCCTGAATGTGTATCACTGTGTCAGTTATGTCTGCTCTGCTGCTCACAGCCCCTATGTGTTTTCCCGACAAATACCTGGGATAATATGTGGACAGATGTCATTTGTGAATGTCTGATGTCTGATTTACAGATCTCATCATCAGCGGTGCATGTATGGCCAATACGATACAATTACACTGACAACTTTTAAACCTTACCATGGCTATGGGGAGTGTACACACTCTTATTGATATGATGCCCTCTTCCTTGATATGCCATGGGACCACATTACTGCATATGTTAACATTACATGAACCTGATATATGACATATGATCTGTACAATCAAATGCAGTGTCAAACAAATGTGTTAGTTGTGCAGATGTTGATTGAGATGCATACACTTTGTGGGTGCATATGTGTGCATGCCCTTATCATGATGGTTTGTTGCACCAACTGTTATGTGTACTACAGCAGTCACTATTCTTGGCATGGGTTTACTAGCATGGGCCATCTACATTTGCCAGTATTTGGTCAGTCTACCCTACACATGTCCCCCAACTCTGCATTGCAAGGTCAACTCATGTGCACATCCCTTGGAGGTCACACACTGCCATCAATATTGCTGTGGAGTCAGGGTTATGTCTGCCACAGTTCATGACTCTGACTGTGTGCAGATACAGCCATTCATAGCATCCTTTGGATCCCTGCTTCAGTGACTGTTGTGTCATGATGACACCCCCTCCCCACCCTCAGCCTTTTTGCAAATGCTTGACAACAATGGCTTACACATTTGTGTAATTTTGCAGTGTCCCAAACACTGAATACCATGTGTGCCAGCCTAGTCCCAGCTAATGAATGGCAAATGTACAGATGTACACTGGCATCGACAAGGTAAAGATGGGGATAGTGGGCCTGAGGTGGGGTGAGGTGTTGCTTGTATAGCACATGTATCTTTTTTGATACTGTCCATAGGTTTCCACCTTGTTCTTGGTACACCAGTACACATTGCAATGCATGCCTTTTGGGTACCTTTTCTGTTAGGCATATGCTACCTGTAGAGAGGCCTGGCTGATGTTTCCTGTGGTACAACTGTCCCTTCCGATTACCCTAACCCATGGGCCACACGTATGCAGAGTCCAGGCAATTGCTGACATGGGTACTGCACAGCTAGTACTTGTTAGACATTCCTGCAACTCCCTCAGTGTTGTGGCATGCTACTAGGCAGTCTGCATGACTGGTTTGCTACACGTGACATCATCTGTCTTGGATGGCCATCTGTTTACTTTCTACCTTAATCCTGTCCCATACATCCTCTCCACATACATGACCGTCTGCACTGTTTGCCATGGTATATGCAATGGTGAGGTATGGCTACATGTCCAACACCTCGGTGCTAACTGTTGGGTATGGGGTCCACACCATGGCATGTAAGGTGTGTGCAAGCCATGGCTGCCTCTGTTGCAGGTAAGTGGGCACATTTAATGACCAAATGTCTTGGACAGCAGACCATTTCTTGGTGTGACATTGGGGATGTGTACTTGCTGAAAGGTCCATACTCATGAAGAATGCCTGCTGTCAGTACCTCGACAGCTGCTTCCACTATATTTTATCTGGACTGTATGCACACATATGCCTCCAGTGTTTGTGAAGATATGTATTCCCCATATTTGCTGTCCTAACATAGGATTCTATATTACACACTCATTGCTCATGTTAGCACCACATTGCATGTTGTGAGGGTTGTGAACGGCAGTATTGTGATATGCCACAGTGTAAATCTGTAACAGCTACTATTGTAATACTAGTATATACACTGGTGTAGCACTGTATAAGGGTGATGTTTCAGACATGTCCCTATTGTAGGCCATTTGTCCCACCATTATGTTCATCTCTGTGCACACATTTTGCAATGACAGGATGTTAGTTATATTGCAGTAGTCTGACATACCCTTCAGATACACCATCATGGTGACCACTGTGATGCAGTGCAGTTAACAGCAACAATACATGAACTTGTTCAGCATGCTTTATGGGTAGGTGTGTTAAATGTGTGCATAGAATATACCATGGCCATAACATGACCAGTGTATTGGCAAACCTGAATAAGCACCATACTCAGCACCTACAGACTGCTGCCCTGGAGTTATAACAGAGGGACCTACATAACTGCATGAGAGATGTGATGTCAGCAGCCACAGCTGTGGCACTGGTACAGGGTGGGTGCAGCATTACAGTACATCAACAGTACAAGCCCACAATACT
>NC_056725.1:259409310-259449747 GCF_019279795.1 Protopterus annectens
ACAGCCTAACATTAGGTAGGTATATATAGGGACAGAATGCAGGTAAGCCTATTACACACCTATGGCATTTGTGCATGCTACATTACACGTTAACATGACTGTCGTGCAAGTGGTGGGCTCTGGATCCCTCATGTCCATCATAATGGCATTACTTCCACCACCAGCTATTGGCCACACTAATATACATGTCTTGCATTACACAACACACACTGGTATGGCCCACTGCCCACTGGGAGAGACACTAGTGTCCTTTGCAGTTGTTCAGCTGGACATCATTACAGCAACAACACCTGATGGCATATATAAATCATTCCACATCATCTATCCCATTATTATGGACCAAGTACTACATTCAATTACATTTATATATGCTTCACATACCTGTTGTGGGAAAGATGTCTCTTCTGGATGTTGTTTGCTGTGTGGATGGCTGCATGGATGTGTGTTTGTTTGTTGTATTTTATTTTATTTTATTTTTTTTTTATCTCTCTCTCTCTTCACTAAATCGATTGAGCTACTTTGAATAGACTGCAGCATGGATTTTGTAGGTGATGTACATGATCAGGTGATGGCCACTGCACCAATCAGTGTCCACCACTTGCTACCTGCATGCAGCCAGCTGTGTAGTACTTCCAGTTATCACTGTCATGGCAACCCACTACTATAAATTCCTACATCATGTGGGCGTGGTCCCTTTACCTTTCCTGTATGAAGGACATCCTTCCTTTGTGTGGACAGCAGTGTTGCAGATAGCAGGTAGCAATACCTCTTACAAGAGGACTTGCAGACTCAGGCCAGCTACATATATGTATAAGGTTCCAGACCTACAGACAGTTTGAGTAGTGTTTGTGTGTGCAAACTAGTTTAGCATGGAATGCCGTCTGTCTGCATACCTCTCAACTGTGGGCTTATCCACATAATGGCCAGAGGATTGCCTGTTATGTTTTTTTCTCTTCACCACATAGGTCTTTTGTCAGATATATCACTGGCGTTGTGTCTGTTGCATGCTGTCAGTATATGGCTGCATCCATTTGTGTTTCTGATTTCATATTCCTGGCTAAGAGTATGTTGCAAACTATCCTGAAATACCAGAAAATTTCTTGTGTTTGACAACACTATTGCAAATATGGCCCTGTGTTCTGGCCTCTGGCCTCCACCTATATACCAGGCTTTGTCCATATGACATGCAGTAAGAGGTTGTTATATAGTGGCCTGTGATTATGTCGTGCTGCCATTCTTGCCATCATTTCAGTGATCTCGGGGTCTCCACACTTATTTTGGGGAAGTGTCCATATAACATGTGTGCCATTCTGCAGTCCAGATGTCAGTGTATGTAAGAGTGTTATATACCCCTGTAAGTCAGTCTATGGGTGAGGGGTATGCACCATATATAATATAGGCTGTTGCAACATGTGAAGGATATCAGTAGTAAGATGCCTTAAGGTATATGGCTGTACATTTTCATACATTTCACCTTGGTAACATTGGTGGCCTAGTGCTTACTGTCATACAGACTGTTCTCTTTGTCAGTGTGATTGTGATGTTTTCAGTTAAGCATTGTTATGTAACAGATGCATCTTCATTGTGGCAACTTAATTCTTTTCCCCCTAGGGGATGAGTACAGAGTGTAGTTAGAGGCTGCTGGACTATACATCTGCATTACTTACTGTTGATTGATTGTTATCCTCTGGGCCAGTCTGTCTTTACTGTTGTACTACTTGAAGGCCTTGACCTGGACAGCAACATATGTTATGCTTTCAGATTACTGTATAAAATGATCTGCTTGAGAGCTGCATTACTCAGTTAGTATGTATTTCAAACATCTAACAGCTATATGACATGGCATATACAACTGTAATAGTACACAAATAAATAATTCTTATGTATGCAAACCTGTGTGTGGTGTCATATCCTTTGACTTTTCTGTGGGTATATGCTTCTTGCAATAATTGTCTTTTGCATGAGTGAATCATACACTGTCATTTTTTTAAAAGGTGGCAACTGTAGGAATACTGGCTGTTCAATATGCTGTGCACCCTCTAAATATGTATCTTCCTATATATATATCTATGTGTATGTATATATACATATAGATATTATATATATATATATATATATATATATATATATATATATATATATATATATATATATATATAGATATATATATAGATATATATATATATGTATATGTATATGTAGCTGCATATATGTGTGCGTGTGCATATGTATCTTTGGAATGTTTATTGCTTCCACATAGTACATTCCCTATGGCAGACAGACTGTACTGCATGATATGTTATTGATACCATCCTTACATCACACAGGTGGGATGGATTACTGTTAACTTCTTGTGGCTATGTTGTGTAGGGTCCTGGGTATGGGAATTGTAAGTGTTGGTATTGTCTTGCAAGGCAGATCTGTTTGGCTGTGGAGGAGGGGGTAGTATCAATAATTACAAGAGGTACTTAGTGGCAGCCGGTCATAACTTGTGTCTTTGTTCTCTCTTTATTATATCTATAGATATATATCTGTGTGTGTGTGTGTGTGTGTGTGTGTGTGTGTATATATATATATATATATATATATATATATATATATATATATATTACATATATACATATACATATATATATGTAGACATATATATATCTATATATGTATACATATGTATATATATATATATATATATATATATATATATATATGTATATATATATATATATATATATATATATATATATATATATATATATATATATATATATATATATATATATATATATATATATATGCACACACACACACATCTAGAAATACATTTCCTGTACTGTTGAATGACTGTGCTGGATGATAAGTTTGTGAAAACATCAGGGATATATATATATATATATATATATATATAACACTCAGTGGTGATGACAGGTGAGGACAACAATAATACATTGTGAAGCCAGTTACAGACCAGATTTTTTTCAGTTAAGATAGAGAGAAATGGACATGGGATATTATGGAATTTTTTTTTTTGGAACAGATTGCCTTTTTTTTTTTAAAGAAGAAGAGATGTTTTGGGAGGGATATTAGGTATATGTGGGGTGAGAGTTCCACACAAAAAGGGTGCAGGACCAGTGATTAAGGAGGTCCCTGGGTGGGCATCAGATCAGCTGGTGTGGTGTGCCCAGGCCAGGTGGGTGAGGTGGGTGGGGTGGGCTGGGACCGGCCTTCGCAACGCTATGGTGTTGTTTTTTAAAACATATGTATGTTGGTTAGTATAATAACACATTCCATTTCAGGGTTATAACAGCATGCATAGATATTATTCCCATTAACCCAACACCAGATATGGAAGAGTTGCATAGCAAACAGAACACATGCATATATTGAACTACCTGACTGTTTCTCGCATATTCCCAGATTCCAGATTGATGTTGTGCACATACCTCTCCATCTCTTTGCACACACTCTGGGCATGTGTGTTACAACACAGGTAAAAACTAGGACATATTTTTTGACTATTGCCCTTATTAACCTTTGGTGAGTTGCTACAATGACAGGTTTGTTTTCATAGACATTGATGGGCCAATTATCTGGACATTCTGGACAGACACTACCTGAATGTTGTCACACATATTACCAGATTCCGCATTATTATTATGCACATACGTCTCACTCTGTTACTGCGCACACTCTGGTCATAGCTTCACAACATGAGGGTGGAGTTGGGACATACTTTGCTTATTATTCTCATTACACTTTGGTGAGTTGCCAGAGTGACAGTTTTGTTGATATAGATATATTTCTGACAGTTATGATGTCTGACAATCAGTTGTATGTCATTATTTGCTGCCTAAACTTCTGGGATCATCCCATTGATTTGCCAGGGGGACACGGTGACAGGCAGGGGACTTACGCCAATAATTTGGACTTTCTGACAATATCTGTACAGTTGTGGGGTATGATTCTGCATACAGCTTACTACCACTCTTAGGATTCGAACCATGGCTGTGTGTGTGCTAAAAATCCAACACTTCACTTCTCAGTTAACTGTGCTATTTGGATTATGTTATCTATCTTTTCACTGTTTTCTGTCTAAGTCTCTCTCAGTTGTACAATATGACCTTGTGATTACAGCAGTCATATACAGACATTCCTACACATTTTATTTATGTAGCACAGTGTGGTAACAGTGCTTAATACAACAATACTATTAAGAGAATGCAACACTACATTACCATATGATACCAGAGTAAACACAAGCAGTCCAGGAGTTAGACCTTTATTGCCAGGCTGTTAATCTTTTATTTACATACAGCCTATATGAGATTATTCCTGCCATATTGTCTGGTTTATTCAGTACATGTCATACACAATACAGTTTTATACTGGCAATTAACTTTCTACTACTTTTAGATTTATCTCTTATGACAGTACATGCAAGATTATTACTAACCTGCCTGGTGATGCAGCCTCTGCAGCCTACAGGCATGGGCTTCCTGATTCACAGCCCACTCATCTGCCACTGTCAAAGACATAAGAGGAATATTTAGCCATACCTATCCATAATATACATGAGCTGGCAATTATTAAACAAGTAGTAGAATGATACTTACACATGGCTGGGACATCACCCGTCTGCCTAGCTTCTTGGATCCACTGATCCAAGCGCTCCCTCTTTCTCCATTTCAGGTCAGCATAGTGATGCCTGACATGCTCACCAGTTTGAGGGATACCAGTGGCACTGGTGAGGTCACAGGTGAGACGTTCCCACTCTTCCACTTTATATTGGGAACCCTGGTACTGGCGTTGCACCAGTCTCTGGTCATGGTCTTTAACGAGGAGTCCTGCCATGACTTTGGATTCCAGCATGCCCCAGCACTGTGCCCAGAAGTGCAATCCTTCATCCACACTGGCCATAGTGCCTACAGGAGGAAGTTGCAACCAGTTGTGAGATGTATTCCTGCCTGTGGGGTTTAAATAGGGCTGATTTCCTGCACTTTGCCATAATTGGATGATATTGAAAATACTAAGCTGCGGGCAAACCTGCTTACCTAAGGTTGGCATTGCTTAAAGGTGTATACCAATGGGCAAATTGATTTAAGTGGCCTACACATTGCTTACACCTAGTAAGCAGGGGTGTGCAATGCTTAGTGTTG
Organism: Protopterus annectens; assembly: GCF_019279795.1. Classification (NCBI taxonomy): domain Eukaryota; kingdom Metazoa; phylum Chordata; order Ceratodontiformes; family Protopteridae; genus Protopterus; species Protopterus annectens. The sequence goes on from NC_056725.1 coordinate 259,414,464, forward strand.
CTTAATTTTACATTTGCAGATTATTTGCTGTTTGGCATTAATTTATCATTCATTACATGTTATATTTTTGTTTAGTATCCATGATTCATGTGTACATATACTGTATGGCGTCCTTGTGTTTATTGGGGGATTTCACCATTTTATTACAATGACACCTCACATCTGGACTTAGTGCTGTTCTCCAGTTCACATATTTATGTTATGTAGTAGGTTATGTAACATAAAACTGTATATAGATTCCTTTCACATGTAAATTGTAAGTTTGCTATAGTGAGGATCTGACTGCGGATACCTCCATCTTATGTACTACTGTGATGGCTTACTGGTTAACTAGTGTGACTATATTGTACAGATTTCAGGACCTGCAAGGGCTGTTTATTTTGTTCCTGGGCAGGACAGCAGCTGTTGGATACAGTGATTAATGCACTTTTAAGCAGTTGTAAGTGGGCTTGTGCAACGGTAGGCAATGCTAACTTCCGGTTAAATATACTTACTGGAGTTAGCTTTAAAATTGCTTAATCTGTGTGCATTGCTTAGCCCCACAAATGGGCTTAAACCCACTGACTATTGCTTAAAACTGCTTACTCCCACTTATCACTGCACTAATTTAGACAGAAATGAAACATGGCTCTTGGGGAAGTGGTGGATTTAGACACTCTATGGTTTTATTATTCATTACACATTAAACCTTCATTTTGTATCCCTGATTCATGTGTACATATACTGTATGGGGCACTTGTGTTCATCTGTGGATTTTACCACATTATTACAATTTCACCTCACATCTGCATTTAATGCAGTACTCCAGTTCACAAATATATGTTATTTAGTAGGTTATACAGCAAAAATAATGTTCATACAGTGATTTCACATGGAAAATGGAATTTACTACAGTGAGAAATGAACCGGGAATGATTGCTTTGAAGGTGAATGCTCTGACCACTACACTATTGCAGTACTGCTTTAATTGCATGCATCTTGCTATTTATCTTCTTGTGCCATTTAAGCTACAGTATGCATAGCTAAGCAATGGGCAAACCCACGCACCTACAGTTAAATTTAATCTCTTTGATAAAAATGTCTCTACTGCTATTTTCTCTTAGAAGGGACAGGTTTCACTTATTGCTGTGGATTCCTGCATGCATCTGCACATTTGGCAGACATCCTAGCAACCCCCCCATACCTCTTAACCTCTTCAGGCACACTATCTGGACAAAGCTTGACTAACTGTGGTACAACTACGGACATATTTTTATTATTGCTCTTATAAACTTGGGACAGTTGCTAGAGTAACAGGATTTGTTTTAATATACATTTTATGATGGATTTGAAGTCTGACACTGAAATGTATGCATTATTTACCGACTTCAATCCTGAGATCATGCCAGTGATTTGCCAGCACAATTGCGGTGCTGTATGGGCATGTAATATGGACATTCTGCAATGATTTCTACAGTTGGGTGGTATGCAGCCTCCTATGAACATTCTTGCTCATTATAATTGCCAGGTGGCACTTCCTGAGTGCAGGGGCATATTTATTGTGAGAGCTCTGCTCTCAGACACACCCCCTGCACTCATCCATGCCCATTTAGGAGCAGAGGCAGCGCGCCTTCTCTACTATGCATAGCGTGCTGCCGTGCTGCTCTTAAACAGACATTTCTGTGCAGGAATAAGCTATTCCTGCATGGAACCTTACTGAATTCCAGGGTCTGTCTCTCTCTTTCTCTCTCTTTCTCTCTCTGTCTCACTCATACATTTCAGTTAGCTGTACAAATAGTTACATAATCTTCTGTATCCTCTCAACTATTTGTTTCTCTTTCTAATTGATCTTTATGGTTCCCCACCCATGTTGGTCTCATTCACCTTATATATGTCTCAGCTGCTATTTTGTTGTACATTCCACCATTTTTCTTTATTCCCATTCAGTGTTTCTGTCTTAATTATGTTGGTTTATACATTTTACTTTCTGTCATTGTCCATTCTTTGACAATATTGCATGCTTGGCAGTCTTCAAATTTAATCTGTGCCCCTTCAGCCCATTCATATGTAATCTCCATGTATATGCTATTCACATTTCCTACCTGATATCAGCTGACACCAGTTGCAGACTGTTTAAAATGTCATGTCATTCTTCTTCTCCCTGTAATCCTTTGGACAAATGATGACCCAGATATTCAATGCCTCACCCGCTTCATCCCTTTTATATCCTTCTTTCTTTTCTGGTTGCCAACACAATTTAATTTTTCTCTCTATAAGTAAGCTCTTTTGCTTTTCTGAGACCACTCTTAAGTCTCTGCAGTGTTTGCTGATTTTGAATCCATCTGTGTTACCTTCCATCTATAACATAACAATAAAAATGCAAATGATGCAGGTCATTGTGCTTGTGTCTGAACTTTATTTGGGTTTTGTAATGTCAGATGCCAGCATATACTCTTATGGCATAAAAGGGAAGATGACCTATGGGACAGCTGATTTAATGGGTGGACATTTAGACTTCCACAGGGACAGTCATCCATAGCTTTGCACTACTATAAGTAAACTAAGAGATCACAGATGTAAATATGGCTAATATCACATGCATTTGAATTATTACAATAAATACCTGATAAGCATTTTGGATTTGTCTATATATTGTGTGAATGCGCATATAGCTGGCTTTAGGCGACACCAAACCCTGTGGTTGGTGGGGGCCCCTTGCTCCTTGGGGGGGACCCCAACCATAATAAGCTATTTTATCTTGATATTTTGTAACATCTTTGTCAAACCAACAAAAGCAAGTACAGCAATCGTGCACTTAATAAAATAGCAGGTTGTTGTTGTGCCTTTTGGCTTTTCCCGGTTAGGGGTTGCCACAGCGGAACTCTGGTCTGCTAATGATTGGTAGTTGATTTCTACGTGCTGAGTTACCAGCCCTGATCCACAACCTTCAATGAAGGTATGCCCATTCATGCATGTCTACATGCAGAAGATGCTCTAGCTGAGAATCGAACCGGACAGTGTCTTACTGTGAGGCAACAACGCTACCACAGCACCACCACAGCGGGTTCAATAAAACAGCGGGTAATAACTTTTAATTATATCTCTTTTAAAATTCAAATATATCTCTGGTTATAGTAACAGTGTTTTATCAAGCAGCAGGCTTCACAATTTCAATAAATATTTTACCACTGACATAGTGCCTCAGGCTTATTTAAAACCTGCTAGTGGACATTCTCTCCACTAAGATTAACAACACAGCCAGCTTTAGGTATTTAAAATACCCATGGCTGCAAAGTTCCCCCTTAATCATCCTTGACTGTGTGTAGGGGGTCCTACAAAAATGTGGAGAAAACCATCTATTAATTTCCTGATTATGCTATTTAACCTGAACAGGTCTCTGATATGAAACTGTTAGGATATAGCTGAAAATGAACATAAGCAAGGTAAGCATTAGAGAGATCAGCAGCCCAGAGTGACTGATTTCAATGCAGTCCTTGGATTTTAAGAAAAGATGATGCTTCCAATCTTCAGGGATGGTTTTCTCTGCCACGGACTTTTATAAACACTGGCAGAACACCAGATACTAACATCTTTGTAGGCAAATTTAGAGCAATACGAATAGTAGCAGAATAAATGCTCAAAATCAGGGATACATTTTAAATATTATGCTAATTCAATTACAAATTAAATAGTATAACAATTTTTGCATCAATATGCATTTTTTGGACAATAAGTATAAAACTCTGATGTCTGGATTTACTGACTGTCATTAATGTAATTCTGAACGATTTATAAGCAAATCAAACCTTTTATGAAGTACAGAGCAAAATTATGGGAAAAAATCACAGAAGGTCTGTGAAATCAAGGACAGTGACAGGTTTGTATTACTTCTCATTGAGGTAAATAAAAATGACTTACTCCTGCTGCTGTTTGATGACTGCTAAAGAGCGGTCACTGATCAGGTGTGCTAGTACCAGTATTGCTTAATGTATTGTTTATTTGCTGAAATTAATACAAAACTAGTATTGCTATGGCTTATGCATGTATGTGTGTGCGTGTGTGTGTGTGTGTGTGTGTGTGTGTGTGTGTGTGTGTGTGTGTGTGTGTGTGTGTGTGTGTGTGTGTTTGTGTGTGTAAAAATATCAGTGATTTTTATTTGTGCACACATTTATAATGCCAGGAAACATACACTATTCTTCTAGGTTATCAGTAAAAAATGTTACTAATGTAATTAAATTTCAAAAGTAATGCATAAAATATATCACAGAACATTCAGACACTTTAAATCTTCTAAGAGACTGGGGGGTCCACTCCCCAGATTGTTATTACAGGGGGCTCCCTTAATCATCCTTGACTGTGTCGGAGCCTCGCAAAAGCTGTTGCTCTTTGCAGAAAAATAAGGAAAAAATGAACTTATTTCTGATTACACTCTTAACAAGGCTGTGATATGAACCTGTTAGGATGAAGCTGATAATGGCCTCTGCTCTCAACTGCTGCTGTAGGTTATGGGGTCGGGGAGTTGTGTGGTTATTCCTTCTTTAATTTTCATCACAGTAAAACCTTAGAGGAGTGCAAATGAGGTTATTGCATCTTATGTTTGGACTGAAGAGTGAGGTCATTGTTTCTTTAACTATTCTCACAGACCTCGGAGGTGTACAAAGAAGGTTACTATAACTTCTGCAGAGGCAGTGTACTGTCTAGGAGCAGCAAAGTAGAATACATTACTGTAATCATTATTGTTTCAATTTCCACACATCCTCACAATCACACTTCAGGCATGTATACAGACAGCTGCCTTTGACAGTATGGGTTGAGGAGTGAGGAAGTATCATATGTATATGTATTTCAGCAGTCACTTGAAATACATGACTGTGGTAATTTGAACCTCTGCTTCAAAAAGAAACTTAAACTTTATCTTACCAGCCACTGACTCTGTCCCTGTAGCAACCCTGACTAATACCTTCTCCTCCTGTTTCATCATCATGTAACTTTTCCTAAGCTATTCCACCTTATATTATTGACACTTTAAAGGTCACTACCTTAAAGTTGGACTTAGTTTACCCAGCTAGACTTAACAGACATCCCACCTGCTACCTGCTCTACTTGAAGCACAACTTCCACTTTACTACTCTCTGTCTCTCTCTTATTCCTGATTTTATTCTCTTCTATAACTTGTCTCTTTTCCAACTCCTTACTTACTTACTGTATTTTACCTGTATTTTATCTTAACTAAACTTTAATTTATCTATAACTGAAGTTAATGCTTTGTAACTGTAATTTGATTTTGAATTTTGTCTGTTCTTTGTGGAGCTTTTCTCCCCGGGCCTCTACTGAAAATGGACATATATCCAGCTAGACTAGCCCGGTCAACAAATGTTAAATAAAATAAAAATAAATAAAAATACCAGTCTAACACCAGAGGGATGCATAATCAGTCTTTTTAGGGGGTTAGGGAGGCAGGCAGTTCTGAGATAGAACCTGTGTATCCAGACAACTGGCTTGATAGTTGATTTTGCGCTACTATTTTGTCATCTTTGTCTTCCTTGAAAGAAAAAAAAAATGTCTTTGTTTGTTTAGGTCACCATTGGATTAAAAGGCTGGGAAAATACTCTAAAATACATGCTACTAACTGTAAATGCCCCTTTGTGAGATGGGCCAACATAGTGTGGTACATAGGTCTGTTGTAATGTAAGAGCATTTTAGCTACAGGTTAGTCTGTGTGTACTACTCCTAAAAGTTTGCAGCATGAACTAAAAGGTTGCTTAGTAGGGTGATACATAGATTGGAAGTGCCTAGGAGGCCCCCAACTTGACATCTGCTCGGGATGCCTAAAATGCTAACATCAGCCTTGAATGCACATCGAGTGCATTGTGGGACTGCTCGTAACATAAAGCCATTGTGTATCTCAGTGCAAAATATCTCCATTATTGGCAGGATTGTATGCTCAGAGAATTCTATGGTACCAACCTCTCTGTACTGAACAGACAACAACTGTGGATAGTTGAAGTGCTCTTCAGCTTTTCTGAGCAGGTTTTTAAGCAATTGCAAATCCCAAACAATTTATCTTCTCCAAGGCTGGATTGTACTACCAGATGGGGAGCTGTTTTTCAAAGTATCTGTAATGGGTCACTTGCAGTTACAGTCAGAATATTTTCTTTTCACTTTAATTTCATAATTGCACCTTATGTTAGAGGTAATAGTGCTACTAGAAGTAGTAACCATAGTTGCAATAGTAATAGTTGTTTAATTGCCATATGGAACTCATGCTTAGAACTATAATGGTATCATTATATAAAGTAACACAATATCAGAGACATACAAACTGCAATTCTTCTTCAGACAAAAATGAACTACTAATGTGACCTGATGAAATGCAGGGTATGTCTTTCTGACAAATAGTAGCAAATGCTAGCTGCTGTATTACATACACTTTATGGCAAAGCTGTTTTTTAAACATTTTGAGAAATATAAGATCTAGGGTAGCTTCATGCAAGCTACATGGGATCATATTCCAAATGATTGAAACAAAAGGGACAACAACTCCATCTGAAGGCATTTCAAGCACATTTTACATAGCACAATGCACACTACATCATCATAACAATTGGAACAGCATGACCATGAATTGTGCATGCTGCTACCCATCACTGCATTTCCTTAAAATATCTTATTTCTAAATATTCACATACAAGACAGGATGCTTGTCACAACAGCTGAATAGATGACTTCTTTCCAGCCATCCACTGCATTTTCTTATATGTAGCTATTCTTGGCGTTTCTTTTAGCCTTATGTTATAGCAGAGGTGTTCTGTATATCCTGAATAATTCTCCACCCAAAATTATAAAAGTGCTGTTATCTGTTTTACCAAATAAAAGTTACATCAGTAAGAGTAACAGTACCCTGTAAAAGGCAACACCAGTGTCATATGCCCTAAAATCCCACATGAAGGGCCCACATTTGCATTGTGACAGAGCAAATTATAGACACTGTGCAGTCTACATCTCTGGATTCTGCAGGAAGAAGAACAATCAAGTGTCAAGTCTCTGCTTCCCTTCAAACTGATGATAGATGACAAGAAATGACAATACAGTCAAATGTCTAACACTTGTGATCCTAATTAACTCCCCGGTGCTCGGAAACAAGATTACACATCTCTAGACTAGCAAACTACAGGCTGCATTTGACATTTGCATGTCAAAGCCAGCCATGGGGATTTTTGGAATGTACATACCTGCACAGCAGTGCTGAACCCTGAACTCCAGGCTTACATTATGCAAAATGATGTTCTCCTTACGCTGTGGCATACAAGTTTTATCAATTTCATTTGGACACCCAGGGACATGTCCCTGCTACTTTAGCATTTATGATACAGAATAAAATAGTTTTGTAACCCCAGATATCACTATAAATCATTGTATATTATTTTAAGCAAAGCTGTCTATAGATATGACAGTACAGCCCTTTATAATTTGAATGAGTTTGGTTAAGTTTAGCACATTAGTAAGCACTGTTATTCTTTGTTCATTCCTGCTGTTGGTGTTTATAAATGTACCAAGTAAAAATAAGTATACTTGAAACATAGGGTCAAACCTAACAAAAAGTGCACTGGTATAGAGTTCATCACCTTCACAATCAAAACACTGATATCTTCCTTATTAGCTATATTCTCCACAAAAGGACATCTAGGTCACATGACTCTAACAGTTTGAAATTGCTAATAGCAAACTTAGAGATTTTTAAATGCACTGATAAACACTTATATGGGCCATAAATCTGCTACACATACAGTATTGTAATACTTTTAAAACTGTAAAACATGATAACACCTTCTATTAATAGATTAGCAAACGCTTAAAAAAGCGAATGCTGATTGATCGACCTTATCTAAGTGAAAGCTTACAATCTCAAACTGTCAGATCAGCGATTCTTTTCCTAGGGAAACAAATTGCTGATCCAAAACACATACACACAACACAGGCACACCAAACAAACAGAAATCCACACACATGCACCTAAAATCTGACACCTAACCCTACACTAAACTATGCACACACCACTAACTATCCACTTACCTTAACCCAAACCCTAACCCTAAGGTCCGTCACTATCGCACACTCACCTCACCCGCTCTCTAAACCTAACTCACCTAAACCCACCCTAACCCTCACGTCCACACAATCACACACATACCTAACCTGAGCCCTAACCCTAACTCACCTAACCACCCTAACACTCACATCCACACAATCGCACTCTTACCTGAATCCAACCCGTAACTTTCCACCACAGCACTGAAAATACTGAAGCAACAGAAACGGACAACCAAATTCTTTCCCTAGGAAAAAATTCAAGTTTCTGTTGCTTCAATATTTTTAACATTCGCTAAAATAAGGTCGATCAATCAGCGTTCGCTTGTTTAAGCGTTCGCTGATCTAATATAGACCCTATTAATAGCTTAAAAAGAATTTGTTGCTACTTTCAACTTCCTTGACAAAGAAGGATCCACAACTCAGAGGAATAAAATAAGATTGTGTCAGAGAAATTTTTATGTATAATAATGAAGAGTTATTTAAAGAATTCAAGAGGTAAGGAATTCAGCTTTACACCAGAACAGCAAGTGATGGTTGCTACCCAAATTGCATCTGATATTTTCAGATTTAAAGAAGACTTGAATGTGCTGGTCAATCAGTTTTGTCCTATTGTTTATACTTTCACTTTAACTTGTTTCACTGGTACAGGTGTGGGTCATTGCTACCAACAAGTTGTATGTAAACTGTTGAGAACAATGGAATCATCTTAATACAGGAAGGAGCAGGTGGGTCTAAGGAAAAGAAGACAAACAAAGCAGGGAAAAAGGACTCAGATAAATGAATGAACAAGAAAAGAGGTCCTATGCTATAATATAGATGGCAGGTATGCAGAGCTAATGGAATGGTACAGTTATTTGCTGTGACTGCAGTAGCAAGCATGTAGAAGTTCTACAAAGTGGTAAATTACTTTGTATAGAGACAACTCTTGTGCTGAGACTGCTTTCTTGACATTTTGCAAGGATTTGAAAAGTACCGTCTTTGATTTAGTAAAAACAAAAGAGTTGATCAGTAATGAAGATCTGTTCTAAAATATGAGATCTGGGTGGATAAAAGTGCTCCAACAAAGGTTCAAATCCCATGCAGCTGTTCTACTGTACTAAGCAATCAAAAATGTCAGACAGGATGAGCATTACAAGGAAATAACAGACAGCACAGGGTGCTACCACTGCACTTTTGGGTTTGTAATTATTTCCCTGTAAAACATAGCCTGGAGAGCATTATCTCACATTGAAAACTGTCTCCCTGTCAAGTCGTTTTGCATTTGGTTTACAGCTTCTATATAATATTCAACCATGTATGCTGGATTTGTAAGTTTACATCCAAAATATAACTGTGATATTACAAAGGAACTAGTAATTTCAATAGTCTAATCAGCACATAGAAATACAGACATACACTACATAGACAAACAGGCATAGACAGACAACACACACACACATACACACACACATATAAACACAGGGACACGCAAACAGTGATATAGATGCACGTGAGCATGTACTTATACATACACACAAACACACATGCAGACATGTACATATACACAAGACACATACTCACAAAAACATGTGCGTGAGCAGACACACAAAAACCTGGGGGTGTGCATGCACACACATGCACAATGCATACACACACACACACACACACACACACACACACACACACACACACACACACACACACACACACACACACACACACACACACATACAGATAAACCAACTTATTGAGGTATGTTGTAGATGTAAGCACTTAGTGATAAGATTTTATTAAAATTGTAAGTTATTGGCTATAACAGCTATTGCTATATTTAAATTGCCCAGATTTAAAAGCATTCAGCATTCAGATCTAAGATTTAAAGCATGTTGTGAAATATATACTAGCTTGTGCACTTGTTTTATGCAGGTTTGGTTACCAACTAAAATAACGTAACTAAATTACATTATTGTGATTCGATCCAACAACCTTTGCCTCCCAGGATGCTAGGATTACAGGCATACATTATTAGCAACACAGCACTATAAATATTAAGTTATTCAAGCAATCATATCAAATAATAGAATGAAAAGAAGTCGAAGGACTGAAACATTTTAAGTAAGCGAGATGAAACTAGAGTGGAGAGAACGACGAATAAGGAAGGGGAACTGTCGCCGAAAAGTGTATCTGATGTTATGGATCGTGTCGGTGAAAAATGTTAATAACTAGTCTAGTACCAAGGTTAGTGTCTTATCTACAGTGGGGCAGACATTATGGCCAGAAGCATTTTTTTCTGCTGCCCAATAAGGATGTTCAGAATCATATTTAATGTTGCTTTTGTAAGCATTTTAATTATCTAAACCTTAAAGAAGCTTGTAATATTGCTACTAGTAAGTGCAGCTAGTTAAATATAAGATGGAAAATGGGGACAAAGCAGAATGTAGTATAAACCAGGTTATTATAGAAAGACATAAAGTGTAAAATAGTGAAAAATGGTGGCTGCAAATGTCCATATTCCAGGGAAATACATCCTTAAGTTGTAAATTTGAGATACACTTTGATGGCTCCCTGGTGTACAGGGATGGAGCCTTAACTATGCCCCAAACAAAGAGAGGTCAGATAGTTAACAAAATACAATACACCAGTGACCATAAAACTTTTAATATATCTGACTCTGACACCTCTGCTCAAACAGCCTTCAATGGAGGTCATATAGTTGTCTGGGCAATGAAGGACATAACTACAGAAGAAGAAAGAAGAAGTGGCATTTGTTTATGTTTCCAGTAGGTTCAGGGGCATGTTACAGTCTCATGTATCTCACTGATGTATCCCATGTGAAGACATAGCAAGCATTCTCTGCTATAAAATGAATGCAGGATTGCCTGAGGGGTTATATCTTAGAGAACCTCACACCACACTCATTGCATGGCCATTAGCATCTACACGGCATGCAGGAAATACCAATATGGAGCCTTACCACATTCTCTGAAGGCTTCTTTCATCATGGCAATGTTGTTATTTTCTCTCATTTCACCAAGATTAAATGCGCAGTTAGGGCAATCAGCATAGGGAAACAAAAACACATACTTTGTAACACAGCTGTCAAAGAAGCATGCTAGGTACATAATTTTTAGGATGTGTAACAAAGTCAATATAGTCTAACTAATCATAGGATATACATAAGCAAGTAAGACAATGCAAAAGGGTGACCTTTACTGAGGACAAACTGACCACCAAAAGATCTTCTGAGGGCTGATGCAGGCAGATGGACTTATTCCCCCTGGAAAGTCCATTATTTCCCAATAATACCCACCCCATTGGGTATTATTATGCTTAGTGAATTGGTCTCCTGTGAATACATTTTCTGCAGGTGCCGCTATTAAAGTAAATATTATATATATAAGCATGACATTTTAACAAACTTTGTATCTGAATAATTACATAAGTAGTGCAATCTTCCTTTATTACTGGTTTCACACACTAACCCCCCCCCCACACACATACATACACACAGACACAGACACACATACTCAGAAAGTTACTTTGGAATTTAAACTGCTTCTTTTTTGGATATCTGAATTTGAACTGTTTCAATAGTACTAAAATAGTTATAAAGGAAGCACATGGTATTTAACAAATGTGTTGGCTGCTTAGCTGTATACAGACACTGGAAACACTCAATGAAGTAGAAGCTTTTATATTCCACAATGTTCACAAAGCTTTCAGGTATGGCTACCCTTCTTCAGTGTGAGAAAAAAGACTACATTTAGCACAATGACTTCAATAAATAGTTCACAGGTTCATAGGTAAGTATAGGCTGTCTGCCCGATGGCATCTAATAAGCCTAGCCAGAATGTGTTGGCTTTTGCCGCCCCCTTAGATTAGTTCCCTATGCCTTGGTCCAGCAAGCCATTAGTTCCCTGTGCCTCAGTCCAGCAGAGCCACTGCAGTGATCCCCGGGGTAAATTTTCTGTTTCCCATCCACTCATCAAGGTTTCTCTTGAAGAGTGTTAGTGAGGGGCTTTGCCTAATGTAGATTGGAATCCTGTTCCAAAGCATGGGGAGTCTCTGGGACAGGAATCTATCCCTCCAGCACGTCTTATTTATCGTTGTGGTGAGGTTTAGATCCCTGGAGCGTGTGGCTCTTGGGGATTTGTTTTTTTTTTTTTTTTAGGTGGAGCATGTTCATCAATTGTGGGTTGGACATGGCCTTGTATGTCAGGCAGAGATCACCTCTGAGTAAGCGGTATGCAACCGAGTACAGCTGGAGTTTCTTCAGTCGGGCTACATAGGGCATATGCTTGAGGCCAGTAATCCTCTTGGTGAGGTACTTCTGTGGTTTTTCCAGCTGTTGCAGGTATCTTGTAAGGTACATCCCAAATGAGGAGTTGTACTCTATGATGGGTCTGATGAGTGATGAGTAGAGGGGCACAATAACCTCTTTTGTTCTAGATGCGAACCTTTTTGTGATTAGGTGGGCCACGTAGAAGGATTTTCTAACCACCTTGGCAATATGATTATCAAAGGAAAGATTACTATCTACTTGGGTCCCCAGATCCCTTATTACATTTTCTGTATTTAAGGGACTACCACATATGTGGTAGTTTGCAGGTACTTTGTTTTTTCCAAAGGGGATGACTATGCACTTTTTGGCATTTAGCTTGAGGCCATGATTTTGACACAAGGTATCCATCTCAGTGAGACCCTTCTGGAGGATGTCTGCATCAGCTGGAGAGTCAATTATGGCCCCCAGTTTGCAGTCGTCTGCGAACTTGGTCAGCCATAGTCTTCCTGTGCTTGCCTGTACCTCTGAGAAGTATATACCAAACAGGAGGGGGTCACAGGACTGATCCCTGGAGGACACCACTTGTAACTGGTATAGAGTCGGACCTAGAGCCTGCAATTAGCAAGATCACATGACACAGCCAAGAAAATTCTTAAAGAGCTAGCACACTCATCACAAGCAAAGATAAATGTGTTAAAAACATGTACAAACAAGTACATATAAACAGAAATAAAAAATAAAAGCATATATAAACAAATATTTAAAATTGCATCCAAGGAAATGCATGTGAAAAATACATTTAAATTGTATATAAAGTACTAATAAACCACTATTGTAAAATATCCTGTTTCCTTTTCAATATAGGTTTTATGCAAACTTTTGCATTAATTCCTGATTCAGAGTAAGCTAGCAGCATCATAAAACCTATAATGAAAAGGAAACAGGATATTTTATGATAGTGGTTTATTAGTATTTTATATGCAGTTTAAATGCATTTTTTGCATGCATTTCCCTGCATATAATTTTAAATGTTTTTATTTTTTTATTTCTGTTTATAAGTACTTGTTTGCACGTGTATTAAATGCATTTATCTTTGGTTGTGATGAGTGTTTTAGCTCTTTAAGAATTTTCTTGGCTGTGTCATGTGATCTTGTTAATTAACTATATGTTGAAGTCATTGTACTAAATGCATTTTTTTATCACACTGAAGAAGGGTAGCTATACCTGAAAGATTTGTGAACATTTTTGAATATTAAAAGCTTCTCATTCATTGAGCATTTCCAGTGTTTTAATACATATGTTGGATTTGTTCTGTGATTTTGCAGACTTGATTTGAATACATAAGACTACAGGATCTACTAACATCCTAAGACCAATTAATAAACTTCAGAAATTATCTTCAGCAAGTATAATGAGTATCATCTTTAAAGTTTTGCAGTCTGGGCAGCTGAATATATGCCATGACCACAGACTACTTTGACTGCCTGTCCAGTAAACACCTTAATGCTAATAACACCATAAACAATGCAAGTAGACCCTTGCACTGACACTATCTACAGTCATACCTCTTTCATATTCTTGGTTTGTTCCTCATTTAATGTGTGCTTTTCTGGCAAATCACTGAGGCTTGAAATCCATTCCTATTTTGGGCCTTTGTCTCCCCATTATTTTTAGGCTTTGTCAAGATTTCATGCACTAACAGGTTGAGAAGTATGCCTACAGGAGACATAATCCTTTACTTTTTTTCAGTAGACCCTTTCTAAATATCCTGAGCACAATGGTCACTATGTATTTTAGTGCAAAAAATATAAACTCACAGCCAATGATCATTACGAACTAAGGAAAAAAGATGAAGGAAAGTCATAAACCATGAATAACAAGATAAACCATACTCAGAATGCTTGGAGAATCTACTTTATCCTACAGATAATATGCAAGAACCTCTGAAAATTTGCTAAAAGAAAATATGATATCCAATTGCAAAAGGTACTTGATGACTTTCTTGAAAGAATCAGGTAGGAAACTGTCATATATCTTGTTCAAATATTGTGATAGTCCATCAAATTATTTTCACCTAGGGATAGTGCAATGACTAAAACAGTTATTTTGACAAATTCATACCCAAATCTACTCCTAGCAATAATGACTTAGCAACTTACTAGACTAGATAACCAAAGTAGACAAGTTGCTCACCTGTACAACACTATAATTTATTGTTCAAAATTCTAACAAAAGCATCATTAGAACTTAGTTTTTTTTCCTACAACATTCCAACAGAAGATTTTTAGCTTTAACTACAGCCCATTCAACCTGATTGTAAACTAACGTATTGCCAAAAAAATAAATATAGCAATTCTGGATATCTACAAATGTGGTTACAATGCACAAAGTCAAATCATTAGATTATCATGTCAATTACAGTTAAGTAGCTCTGCATATGCACTGAGCCAGGTAGTAGAAGACTGTGCATATGAACAGCCAATAGCTGGCCTGAGCATCTGTTCAACTCTAGCAAACATCAAGTACAGCTTGAGATGGATATTAGAGCAGCTCTCAAGGTTACCTTTTTTACCTTAAGGTCTATAATGCCTTTATTATGAGGTGGATATTGCTAAACACATCAGAACATCATAAGAGCAGCCCTCAGGGGTTCCTTTTTACCTGTAGCTCCTTAAAGTCTATAATATGGGTAGTTATTAATAAAATAGATCAGAACATCACTAGATTAGAACAATCCTCAACAGTTTCTTTTTTTACTTAGCTATCTCTCTAATGTCTTTGATATGGAGTGGATAGTACCTAGTACATCAGACAAAAAACACTAGATTAGAACAGTTCTCAGTGGTTATTTTCACCAAGATTTCTTTAAAGCACCATTTTCTCCTGCAAGGAATCTTCACTCAGGAATTGGTTCAAATCTACAATGATTTTATAACTGCCTAAACAGTACTGCATGATAGTTAAATTATAGTAAAACCTTTTCTGAACAATGTTGAATCAGAATGAATTTTTCTTTATAAATTTAAAACTCCTTAAAACAAAATTACCACATATGCTAATAATGATTTGATTTTAATGGCCAGACACTCAGAGCAATTGACTAAAGCTGTTTAGAATTTACTTGGCAAAATAAAAGACATGATGGAATACAGTTAGGCAAGAGATATCAAAACACTACAACCTGTGAGAGATGCGCTTATATAGCCAAGCTGGAAGCAAAGCTCTCTTCACCCAAGACTGGACTAGACAGTCAAGAGGAGAAGGTAAACACTTGCACAACACCACACTCATCACATAGTCCCTCAAAACCTATACCAGCAAAACACACACACATAAAAACACAAAACACACACCTACATTCATGGAGGCTCTCAATAAAAATCTGCTCAAGCAGCAGAGACCTCCAAAGCAGAAACGCAAGTGACCTTCACCCCCCAACACAACCCAAATGACACATAGCCCACAAAATCAGTGTGCCACTCAACCACAGCCCATAAGGCATAAACGTACCCAACACTCTAGTCTTAGGTGACTCTATAGTCAGACACACTGATGTTCCACTCACTAGGCTAAACAAGGAGAAAGTTACTGTCAGCTGCCTGTCAGTTGCCAATATCTGCCACATAACGCACCCACTCAGGTCACTCCACAACAAGTACAAATATGACTCTGTCATTGTCCATGTTGGTGTGAATGACCTAAGATGTACCTCCCTGGACTACATGAAAAGAGACATAGAGGAGCTCTCCGATCCTGTAGCCCAGGCAGGTATGACCCTAGCCCTGAGTAGCATCCTGCCATCACCCAGAATGATACCACAGTACAAGGACAAAATGATTGACTTCAACAATTGGCTAAGCTTCTGGTATCATTCTAAGGGGATCCAGTATCTGTTTGCCTGGGATGACATGATCGACAGACCATGATGCTTTGCCAGAGATGGCCTGCACCTGTCGCCCTTGGGATTCCAGATACTGGCTAAGAGTCTTGCCACCCATATAGTGCCTTTTTTAGGCAAGGTTCAAATGACAAATTCACCACCATAACAGGTACAAGCAAGCAAAATCTGAGGGTAATGTTACTCAATGCTAGATGTCTAACCACAAAATGCATTTACTTGAGGCAATCCTTAAAATGGAGAACATCGACATCTGTGCATTGACAGAGACCTGGCTCAAGGTACCAGAGAGCACCCCTGCATTACCAGGCTATAATTCATACCACACCTTTCGGCCACTTAACCTGGACCGAAACACTAAAGGCGGAGACGTGTCCATATTCATTAAGGATATCCACACCTCCAGGCTAGCTGCACAGCATAATGCATCCAAGATTATTCAAGTACAACTAACTCTGGGCAAGACCGCAATCCAAATTGTAACTTGCTACAGATCCCCCACCATGCCCCAGGATTCCCATTCCTCATTTCTTGATACACTGGAAAATATTAGGGTACAACCCAACACCCTAATAATGGGTGATTTCAACTACCCCACCATTAACTGGGAAAACTACTCATGTACCAACAATTTTGTTCAACGTTTTCTGGAATTCATAAATTTCAACACCTTGAATCAACTTATCCACACCCTCACCAGGGGCAGCAATATCCTAGGCCTGGTCATTACTAACATGGGAGAACGGTGTTCCACACCAGAGGTCAATTTCTAATTGGTCAGATCCGATCACAAGCTAATCACCCTAAACATCCACATCCCACCCCCCCCATTAGGGAAACCAACATAAAAAATTTCTAAATAGCCAACTTCACGCTTCTTAAGAAAGAAGTGGCAAACTTCCTGAGACCCGTGCAGATGGACAATAGAGATACGACTGCTGAATCCTACAGAAATGCACTTTATAAGCACTTCCACAAGTGCATGGATCATCCTATCCCTAACAGAACCAAGATGCTATCCTTCAAAAAAAGGAAGCCAATCTGGTGGTCCTCTGCAAAAAAGAGTAAAATCCAATGATTGAAGGTACTCCCTGGTCAGCCTCAGTAAAAAACTGAGATCTCTCATAAAATCCTCCAAAGCTAGTTAAGAAAACAAAATCTCCACTGATTCTAAAGACAACCACAAAGCATTCTATAGCTATGTCAAGAATCTCAATGGCAACACTCAGATCTGCTCTGAGTTACAGCACAATGGCACTAAATATACAGAACAAACTGATAGTGGCAACATCCTGGCGGATAGTTTCAGTGTTAACTTTACCCCCTCTCACCCCCTAAACTGCCCATCTCTATACCAGACGAATGCAAAGTTCCTGTAATCACGGCTGCACAGGTAAAAAATACACTCTCCAAAGCCAAGAACACAGCATCCATGGGACCTGACAACATCCCAGGCTGCATTCTACATGAACTACAAAATGAACTGGCACCCCACCTAAGCACCATGTTCAATCATAGCCTCACCTCAGGCTTTGTGCCCACTGAATGGTGCACAGCTATGTTTATCCCACTCCACAAAGGGGGAGCCACCACAGACACTGGGAACTACTGCCCCATTAGCCTAACAAGCCTGGTTTCCAAGGCCATGGAACATAGCATCATGGAACTTATAAACAAAGACTTTGGTAATCTCCAAACTCTGGACCCCACTCAGTTCTGGTTTGTAAAGGGCAGATCATGTCTCCTAAACATGATAGACTTCTTTGAAGCAGTCACCAAAGCAGTAGATGAGGGTAAAATGGTTCACACAGCCTATCTAGATCTCGCCAAGGCTTTTGACACCATCCCCCACTCTGAAATGATAGATAAACTCAACAAACTAGGTACAAATCCCTGTGTCACAAGATGGGTTGCCAACTGGCTCACTGACAGAACCCACACTTGGAAAGTAGCAAACTCCAAGTCCGAATTCAGACCACTGACAAGTGGAGTACCACAGGGTTCAGTCCTGGGTCCCCTCCTGTTTGGTATCTACTTTTCTAAAGTACAGGCTAACACAGAAGGTCTTTGGCTAACGAAGTTCACAGATGACTGCAAACTAAGTGCCATAATCAAAACTCCTAACGATGTGGACATCCTAAAAAAAGGCCTCACTGAGACAGACACCTGGTATCAAAGCTTGACCTCAAGCTCAATGCCAAAAAGTGCATTGTCATCCCCTTTGGTAAAAACTCTGTACCCATGAGCTACCACATAGTTGGTAGTCTACTTAACAATGAAAGTGTGATAAGAGACCTTAGGACACAGGTGGACAGTAGTCTCTCCTTTGATAATCACATTGCCACAGTAGTCAGGAAATCCTTCTATATGCCACACCTCATCACAAAAGGTTTCACATCCAGGAAAATAGAGGTCATTGTTCCCCTCTACTCATCACTCATTAGACCCATTTTAGAGTACAACATCCCTTTTGGTATGTACCTCACAAGACATCTTCAACAACTGGAAAGGCCACAGAAATACCTCACAAAGAGGATTACCAGCCTCAAACAGATGCCCTACGCAGACCATCTAAAAAACTCCAGCTTTACTCTGTCGCATATCACCTACTCAGAGGCAATCTCTGCCTAACTTACAAAGCTATGTCAAACTCAGAGCTGTTGGACATGCTACACTTAAAGAAATCCCAATCCCTCTAAGCTACATGCTCTAGGGACCTAAACCTTGTCACCACAATAAACAGAACATGCTGTAGGGATAGATTCTTGTTCCAGAGACTTCCCATACTCTGCAACAAACTACATATCTATATCAAACAAAGCTCCTCATTAGCACTCTTCAAGAAAAATCTTGATGATTGGATGAGAAATAGGCAATTCACCCTGGGATTACCTCTGTGGTTCTGCTTGACAGGGGCACAGGAAAATAATTTTCTTGGGTGGTGAAAGGCAGGGTACCTTTTTGGCTAGGCTTATATAGGCCCTAGGACCAATAGCCTAGTACCTTCCTATGAACCTATGATTAGAAGATGAAGTGATAAAGCATAAATTATACAATTGCCCCTTTATTAAAACTCAGATCAGCCAAACTGTAATTGGATTATACAAAGTGATGAAAATATATATTTTTGTAACAATACCTGCTATGATTGCTTTATACATATTTTATATAATATCGTTATGTGTTAATTTTCATAATTTATGGGGTGTTTCTTGTCTTATATATTTTATCACAGTTTTTATAGTTTTTATATTTTGATGTGTTTTATAAATTCTTGACAAAATATTTATATAACACAGATGTTTTTGTATTTCCAACATCCTTTTATATATTTAAGGTAGGAAATTAGTTTTAATTCATGTATACTAATAATATATTATTATAAAATAATAAAATTATTAAAGCAAAAGAAGGTTAAAGGAGAATTCTTCAAACAGGAATCTGGTGTAGCAATGGGGGCTAATTTTGCCCCCACCTATGCAGATGTTGTTCTATCTATGCGAGAGAAAAAATGTATACATTACAGTGAATATGCCACGTACTGGAATTTATGCACCAGATTCCTGGACAACATTTGTATTTTTTGGATTGGCACTGATCAACAATTAGAAGAATTCATTATGTATTTAAATCAAAGTACCACTTTTATAAAGCTAACCCATCAGGTGACAACTAATTACGTTAACTACGTGGATCTATCCCTACATATTACTGAAACTGGGTTCAAGTCTACCATATTTAGGAAACCTACTTTCTCAAACACATATATTAGGTATATTAGTGCCCATCTGCTATACCAAAAGAAGGGTACAGTGAAGGGACAGTATGTTCAGGCTTGTCGTATGACATCCAATGACAAGGACTACAATTGAGAATGTGAAATACTTACAAAGATGTTTTTAGAAAGAGGTTATTCATTTGAACTTATTATGCATATACAAAGGGAGGTTTGTTCTGGTAGAAAAGACAAGTATAGACCCATTTTAGGCATGGGAGAAATACATTTTAACTCATATAGAGATAATCATAAGCAATGTGGAATTAGTTTAGGGTATAGTAGGATGTTTGACACAAATTTTGGTGCCAATGCTTACACCATTAAAAATATTGTAGAAAATTAATAGGCCAAATAAATTTACGGATTTGCTCAATTTAAAAGGGAAATTAGTAAAAACTGTCTTCAGAAAAGGCTACAATATAAAAAATTCTTTGGAGAATGTTAAACATCCTACAGTATTTTCCAGCAAACCCAGAGGCACATATAAATGTGGCGCATGCCCTCAATGTAAGTTTATTTCACAAAAACAAGAATTTTTTGTGGTGGCCAGGAAAAGAAGGTTAAAAACACTCACCTATTCCAATTGTAATTCCCAGGGGTTGGTGTACATTGTTATGTGTGAGGGTTGTGAGGGGGTCTATGTTGGAAAAATGGAGAGAACTTTGAAACGTAGAATCTACGAGCATATGAATGACATTCATAAGCAAAATTCTCGGAATGTCTTATACAGACACACACTAAAATGCGGGCAATCTAAATTCACTTTTTATGTGACTGAAACAGTACCCAAAGAGCTCAGGGGAGGCCCCTGGGGAAAAAAATGGAATATAGGGAGACTTATTGGCAAATAATTTTGGAAGCCAATATGACGCCGGGCATGAATGACCACATTTCAATTGCCCCTTTATTGAAACTCAGATCAGCCAAACTGTAATTGTATTATACAAAGTGATGAACATATATATTTTTGCAACAATACCTGCTATGATTGTTTTATACATATTTTATATAATATCTTTATGTGTTAATTTTTATAATTTATGGGATGCTTATTGTCATATATTTTATCACAGTTTTTCTAGTTTTTATATTTTGATGTGTTTTATAAATTCTTCACAAAATATTTATATAACAAAGATGTGTTTGTATTTCTGACTTCCTTTTATATATTTAAGGTAGGAAATTAGTTTTAATTCATGTATAATATATATATATATATATTTATTTATATATATATATATATATATATATATATATATATTTTTTTTTTTTTTCATCAAGTGAAGGGTTCTTTAAATGTCTAATTAAATTGAAAATGCATTTTCATGAATTAGTATTTAAAGGAAGTGATGAAAGGATAGTGTTTAGATATCTGATGAAGTTTGAGTGTTTCTCTTATGAAAATGGTTTTATGTGGCAGTTTGCAACATTAATGTACGAATAAACCTGGTCAACTGTAAATTATTTTGTGGTATCATTCACTTCGACTGTTTTTTGGTGTTCAGTCATTGTGTTCCAGCCGTACTCCGTCTCTTTTGGTTTTTGGTTATACTATGGAGGATAGTGAAGGACATACCACACCCACTAATCGGATGCAAGGCTATAGAGGATCTGAAGTGGGAGAATTTCATAAAACTGCGGGCCAGTTGACTCAACTTATTGAATTGCTCACACCGGTGAGCCAAGGTCTTGTGGCTATTTTTTCCAAAAATATTATGAAGGGGACCCAAGAAGCATTAACTAGTGATGATATCACCCCTGGACAAGGAACTAATGGTCCGGTCCTTGACAAAAATGCAGAAGGTCCTGGAGCCAGCAATTGGAATTTTCAAGCAACCCCAAATCTTTTGCATCCTACAGCCACTTTTGATGGAATACAACAAATTTCTTTACCAGCAATTGACGCTGGTACGTCCATGGGATTAAAAGACTGGTTAAATAAAAAAATTACCATTTAATTTCACCGATAATGAAAACGTGAGGACTGTATCCAATGATGCATACAGAGAATCTTTGGACAAATTGCAAACAGCCTTATTAAGGTACAAAACTTTGAACTTAGACAATGTTTACTTAAACGAATGTATAAAGAAATGTATTGTACCTAAAGGATTAAGAATATTTAAGTATCCCAACAATGTAGCGGAAGGAAGTGAATTTCATAAGGAACTTTTGAAAATATTTAATGACTGCGGCCTGGAGATAGTGAAAGATATCATCAGCAACAACGATAGAGAAATTAACAGACTGCAAGAATTGGTTGATGTGTATAATGATAGGGTGGTTAGTGACCTGATATTTGGTATAGAAATAGAAAAGAAAAGGTATTATGATATCAGATTGCAAATTAACAAAAAATATGAGGATGTTTTAAAACGTAAATACAAGAAACTTGAGCGATATAAAGGAATATCAAGAAGATAGGCAGTATCCAGCACCCCCTGTTTATAACAATGTATTTTTTGGGGAAGGTTCAACACAAAATCCTTCTAACTCCTATCATAATTTTGCAGACAACATGCCTAATCCTGAATTTATCAAAAGGCAAGAGTCTATTGAGGGCAACTTAGAGCCCCTTCCGCGAAGATCAGAAAGAATACACAACAGAAACAAGAACAGGAATAATAACCATTTTTACAGGGGACCTTACCAACAGAGGGGAGGGGGTTACACAAGGAATTGGCAATAGACATAGAATATGTTGTTGCTACAGTATGAGGGGACAATTATGAAGTGGTAAGAAAAGCAAGATTTCACATTTTCAATTATAGTATGTACACAGGTGACCAATGACTTTTTTGGCCTATTCACCAAAGGTTTTAAATTTGTACCTAATAAGACCATTAATTTGGCACAGGTTATTTTTGATGTGAAAATGTTTATCAGGAAATTAAATTTAGAGAATATGTTTGGTGACAATACTATTAGGACAGAGAATATTACACCCAGGAAACTTAGTATTTTTAATCCCCCTATCCATCCCCAATTAAGGAATTTAAAACTTAGTATTGAAAAACAAATCAGGGATAAAATAAGGTATAGTGCCAGTACATCCAATTTAGAAGTGGATGAAAAACAACACTTGACAACACTACAAGAAGATCCTAATATTAGAGACATGGAACCAGACAAGCCAGGGGGGGATTATACTAATGGACAAGATTATATATGATGGCAAAATGTATTCAGTTTTACATGATGTGTCTAGATACAGTAAAGTATCCATCAATTAAATCAATATTTCTTACAAAAGGATAGATTTGGCCATCACAGATTTGTTTGATCAGGGCGTAATAGATTATGACACCTATTTGTATCTAGAAAACAGATCCCCCAGGTCACCATCCATTTTTGGGGTACCAAAGGATCACAAGGATGTTAAAAATCCCCTTTTAAGACGCATTGTAGCATCCTGAGGCTCAATAATTTCTCCCTTGTCAAAATTCCTGGACTGGAAAATGAAAAGTATGTGGGGAAAAGATAAATATTTATTAAAAGATTCTTGGGAGTTTTTAAGTAAAATTAAACCAGAGTTAAGGTATCATGTCTTAAATTTGTCACCATAGATGTAACAGATCTTTTTTCCATTATTCCACACAACGTTGAGTTAGCATGGTTAGAGGAGGCTCTTAGAGAAGGGACAAGAGCCTCAGAAAATGATATTTTTATAGTTTTGGAATTGGCTGAACTAATTCTTAATAACATTTTTTTATACTTTGAAGGAGAATTCTTCAAACAGGAATCTGGTGTAGCAATGGGGGCTAGCTGTGCCCCCACCTACACAGATGTTGTTCTATCTATGTGAGAGAAAAAATGTATACATTACAATGAATATGCCACATATTGAAATTTATACACCAGATTCCTGGACAACATTTGTATTTTTGGATTGGCATTGATCAACAATTAGATGAATTCATTATGTATTTAAACAAAGTACCACTTTTCTAAAGATAACCCATCAGGTGAGAACTAATTACGTTAACTACCTGGATCTATCCCTACATATTACTGATAATGGGTTCAAGTCAACCATATTTAGGAAACCTACTTTCTCAAACACATATATTACGTATACTAGTGCCCATCCGCTATAGCAAAAGAAGGGTATAGTGAAGGGACAGTATGTTCGGGCTTCTCGTATGACATCCAATGAAAATGACTACAATTGAAAATGTGGAATACTTACAAAGATGTTTTTAGAAAGAGGTTATTCATTTGAACTTATTATGCATATACAAAGGGAGGTTTGTTCTGGTAGAAAAGACAAGTATAGACCCATTTTAGGCATGGGAGAAATACATTTTAACTCATATAGAGATAATCATAAGCAATGTGAAATTAGTTTAGGGTATAGTTGGACATTTGACACAAATTTTAGTGCCAATGCTTACACCATTAAAAATATTTTAGAAAATGAATGGGCCAAATAAATTTACGGATTTGCTCAATTTAAAAGGGAAATTAGTAAAAACTGTCTTTAGAAAAGGCTACAATTTAAAAATTTCTTTGGAGAATGTTAAACATCCTACAGTATTTTCCAGCAAACCCAGAGGCACATATAAAATGTGGCGCATGCCCTCAATGTAAGTTTATTTCTCATAAACAAGAAACTTTTGTGGCCAGGAAAAGAAGGTTAAAAGCACTCACCTATTCCAATTGTAATTCCCAGGGGTTGGTGTACATTGTTATGTGTGAGGTTTGTGAGGAGTTCTACGTTGGAAAAATGGAGAGAACTTTGAAACGTGGAATCTACGAGCATATGAATGAAATTCATAAGCAAAATTCTCGGAATGCCTTATACAGATTCACACACTAAAATGTTGTCAAGCTAAATTCACCTTTTATGTGATTGAAACAGTACCCAAAGAGCTCAGCGGAGGCCCCTGGGAAACAAAATTGGAATATAGGGAAACTTATTGGCAAATAATTTTGGAAGACAATATGACGCTGGGCATGAATGACCACATTTCAATTGCCCCTTTATTGAAACTCAGATCAGCCAAACTGTAATTGTATTATACAAAGTGATGAACATATATATTTTTGCAACAATACCTGCTATGATTGTTTTATGCATATTTTATATAATATCTTTATGTGTTCATTTTCATAATATATGGGGTGCTTATAGTCTTATATATTTTATCACAGTTTTTATATTTTGATGTGTTTTATAAATTTTTGATAAAATATTTATATAACACATATGTTTTTGTATTTCCAACTTCCTTTTATATATTTAAGGTAGGAAATTAGTTTAAATTCATGTATAATTATATATATATATATATATATATATATATATATATATATATATGTTCTTTTTTTTTTCATCCAGTAAAGTTTTTTTTAAATGTCAAATTACATTGAAAATGCATTTTCATGAAATAGTATTTAAAGGAAGTGACAAAAGGATAGTGTTTAGATATCTGATGAAGTTTGAGTGTTTCTGTCATGAAAATGGTTTTATGTGGCAGTTTGCAATGTTAATGTATAAATAAACCTGGTCAGCTGTAAATTATTTTGTGGTATCATCGACTTCAACTGCATTTTTGGTGTTTAGTGATTGTGTGGCAGTCCTACTTCGTCTTTTTTGTTTTTTGGTTGTACAATGGAGGATAGTGAAGGACATACCACACCCACTAATCCGATGTAAGGCTATAGAGGATCCGAAGTGGGAGAGTTTCGTAAAATTGTGGGCCAGTTGACTCAACTTATTGCATTGCTCACACCGGTGAGCCAAGGTCTTGTGGCTATTTTTTCCAAAAATATTATGAAGGGGAAAAAAGAAGCTTTAACTAGTGATAATATCACCCCTGGACAAGGAACTAATGATCCAGTCTTTGATGAAAATGCAGATGGTCATGGAGCCAGCAATTGGAATTTTCAAGCAACCCCGAATCTTTTGCATCCTACAGCCACTTCTGATGGAATACACCAAATTTCTTTACCAGCAATTGACGCTGGTACGTCCATGGGATTAAAAGACTGGTTAAATAAAAAACTACCATTTAATTTCACTGATAATGAAAATGTGAGGACTGTGTCCAATGATACATACAGAGAATCTTTGGACAAATTGCAGACAGCCTTATTAAGGTACAAAACTTTGAACTTAGACAATGTTTACTTAAACGGATGTATAAAGAAATGTATTATACCTAAATGATTAAGAATATTTAAGTATCCCAACAATGTAGTGGAAGGAAGTGAATTTCATAAGGAACTATTGAAAATATTTAATGACTGTAGCCTGGAGATAGTGAAAGCTATCATCAGCAACAATGATAGAGAAATTAACAGATTGCAAGAATTAATTGATGTGTTTAATGGTAGGGTGGTTAATGACCTGATATTTGGTATAGAAATAGAAAAGAAAAGGTATTATGATATCAGTTTGCAAATTCACAAAAAATATGAGGATGTCTTAAAACGTAGATACAAGAAACTTGAGCGATATAAAGGGATATCAAGAAGGTAGGCAGTATCCAGCACCCCCTGTTTATAACTATGCATTTTTTGGGAAAGTCCAACACAAAATCCTTCTAATTCCTATCATAATTTTGCGGACAACATGCCTAATCCTGAGTTTATCGAAAGGCAAGAGTCTAATGAGGGCAACTTAGAGCCCCTTTGCGAAGATCAGAAAGAATTCACAATAGAAATAAGAGCAGGAATAATAACCATTTTTACAGGGGACCTTACCAACAGAGGGGAGGGGGTTACACAAGGAATTGGCAATAGACATACCCCGGGATTCATGAACCTTGTGCCAGGCACACGCATAGCGTAGACGCTACAACGCCAGATATGGCCGCCGAGCGATTCAGGTACGATCCAATTCCACGTGCGCTACCGGCGTGCACCTGAGTTGCGCCGCCTCCGGCGTAGGTATGTTAAACACCCCATGTGCGGTGTTGCACCATGCAAATGAAGGCATATAGCGATCCACGAAGTGGCGCAGGCGTAGCATAAGGGCACGGCAATGTAAACCAAAAAATGGTTTACATATACCCAAACATGACATAGGAGTAACGGAAGGCTGTCAACGTCAGGTATCATACTGTTGCTACATGCCAATGGCGAAAGACACCGAGAATGTCAAAAGAAAACATGCACAAAATGTAAATAATGACATAAATGGTATGTCCGCAGAAACCACAGCAGAACCCCAGGACATGTCCGCGGAAGGTGCTAAACAATGAAATAATATGACAATGTCATAAAAGAGCAGTGTAATACACATCAGCTTCACAGCCACAATACACCATAGTATGCATGGAAAGCCACATCCACGGCGCAAGGGTTGCCAAGGAGTCGCGGCAGTGTTCGGCGCCGTAACTATGAATTAGTAGTCAATGCCATGCAAATGAGGCAGGTAATACTGAATCGCAAAACCCCCGCCGGCGTAAGGCTGCACCAAACGGCGCAGTGGTAATACACCGAGGAGTGGCTCAGAGGGAATACATGTCAACCGCAGAGGGGTGTGCCACTGTAGGAGGAAGCACATTGGAGCCCAGCAAACATGGGCTGTACAATGCACATCACAGCAGCAGGACCAGCGTGTGGGGAAATAGTTGAGCTGAGAGCACACAATGCGCGCAGAGATGCATGTGCATGAGGATGACTACGTTCCCCTAACCCAGTCATGTGACGCCCGCCCCGTCAACAACAACGGATACAGGAAGGTGATGTGGAGAATATGAGGAAATGCGGAAGCAGTGTAATTGGAGTCGTAATGAGCAATCAACACCAATCAACCCACGAAGGCCAATTGGCGGTAGCTGATAACTCTGCATGCAGAAACCCGCAAAACGGGATAGGGGAGGCATATGAATGTAAAGAAAGTAGGGGAGGTAGCAGAATGCAAAGAGTGAAGAACCGCTACAGCACAGCCAAGTAGAGAGGTAGCATAATGGCGGCGGCAGACAAAACGCATGATATGCCATGTCCCAGAAACTACACATGACAGGGCTCTGCAGGATGCAAGCCAGGAAATAGTACGCGCAACGTGCAGAAACAGTAAGGTAAGGTCGTAAGCTAAACCAATGCAGGCAAGTGTAATGTAACACCAAAGGCAACAGCGTTGCAGTGCCAACGGTAAAACACGGAAGATAATCCACAGATACGGCCACACAGACACACCCTATGACATCACCGGGTGTACAGCACAACAGTATAAAGTGTGAATGCACACAACACACAGCCGTGTATTCCCAAACGCCGCACTCTAGGTGTAAACACACGGGGAACTTTTAAAATGTATATGTTGGGTGCCGCCATGGCCGTGATACATCAGCATGTGTCAGAGACAGACGGAGTTGCGGAGGAGGGTGCCGACAACTACCGTAGGCCTCAGAGGAGAAGGAGAGTGTTCAGACCAAGGGTAACCTACCAGGGGCTACAAGACCTGGAGATAGTAGAGCGTTACAGGGTGGACAGGGACATGTTACAGCAAATAGCGGAACTGTGCCGGCCACGCCTGAGAACAAGAAACAACAGAGGGGAGCCCATCCCAGTGGACACAAAGGTATGTGTAAGCTTGCAAATACTGGCTACAGGTACCTTTCAAAGGCCAACCGGGGATATAATGGGCATCTCACAGGCATCAGCTTCCAGGGTACTACACCAGTTTCTGGATGCCATGTTACGACATGCCCATGAGCATATATACTTCCCCAGATCTCAGGAGGAGTTGGCTAGCAATATGCGCCACTTCCACCGTGTGGCACAATACCCGGAGGTACTGGGTGCGATAGACTGTACACACATACAAATCAAGTCACCACCTGGGGAGCAGGGTACACGCTACATAAACCACAAGGGATTCCCCTCCATCAATTGCCAGGTCGTGTGCAATGCGCAGGGCATTATCATGGATGTGTGTGCTGGCAGCCCTGGAAGCTACCACGACTCCCATATCTGGCATGCCTCACAGCTGTATCAGGAATTCGCCAGGGGGGACATCACACAAGGCCACCTTGTGGGGGATGCTGGCTATGCACTGGAGCCGTGGATGATGACTCCCATCAGAAATGCACACACACACATGCAAGAATGCCATAATGAGGCACACGCACAAACCAGAATAATCATAGAGCGTGTGTTTGGGATGCTGAAATCACAGTTCCGGTGCTTGGATACATCCGGTGGAGCCCTGCAGTACTCTCCAGGCACATGTGCCCACATATTCATAGTATGTGCCATGCTACATAATATGATCCTGCGGAAGCAGCTGCTGCAGGGACATAATGGTGAAGGGCCACAAAGCCCACCACAACTGCCAAGGCCAGCACAGGCACAGAGGGTTCAGGGCCATGAACACACTGTGCCAGCCCCAGTAGGCAGACGGAGGCATACCCAATATGCCTATGCCCTGGCAAAGAGGGAACGTATAGCACATACTCTGACAGCGTAGGCCCCATGGACTGACACCTCCCTACCTGCACACACAGTGAAATGGACGGCACACAAACATGGCCACCCGTAACGTGTACCGTATGGGTGGTCCCATGTGTGACTCCAACATAGGCAGCACCCAAACACTGCACACCCAACAGCCAGCGGAGCATGTAACGCCAACACCTTAACCGTACGCGGATCCTACAGCAGATGGCTTTGCTGTATGCTGCCACGTTCGCCGCAAGGTGTATACATATAGACATGTACATATGTGCATATACAGATATGGAGATAGATATAATTACACACATAGAAATATATGTACACATATACATATATAAAGTACAACAGGTAAGACAGGGAATCAGAGGGATGCAAGGTGACAGAGAAGTAACACGCGATATCTGTACATAGTAAACATAGTGAACGACAACCTGAGTATCCGGGAGGGTTGACAGAACAGGAAACCGCCACCCATGGAAAGGTCAACCTACCGAAATGCATAATCGCGAGTCGGGATGATCGCCAGGCCACGGTACAGTAACAGTACATGTGCGGGTAATATTATGAGGATATGAGGGTGGAGGTAGACACCACCGCCGGTGATGCGGGCCATGCAGGTACTGTGTGCAACCGTCCCTGTGACTGCCGCAGTATGTGTATGTGTGCGGTGAGGGTGTCGTGTGTTTCGCTGTGCGAGTGTAATGTGTGTGCCACTGTAAAATGTGTATGTTGGTGCCATGTGACAGGCGGAGTGGAACAACATGTGTAGGCATACAGTAGTACTGAGAGCCCCTCCCTGGCTAGGCGCGTGGCGACGTATAACGATGCAAAGTGAAAATGTCCCAGAATGTACCACAGGAATATAGCCAACATGAAATGCAAAGGACGTATGTACAAATCATGACCGTATGTATGACACCGATATGTTAATTGCAAAACGATACGTCGGCAACGTTACACAGCAATAGTCATGTACCGTGGAAATACGCATGTGCTACCCCGGTACTGATCGTGGCTACGTATCGGCCCGTAAACACCGCTGTGTGTTCTACGAGTGTCAAACAAGCAATCGCCACCTGAATAGGTGGCAACCACTAGCATACAGGCCGTCCCAAGGACAGGACCACAATGACTGTAAATATCCAGGACAAAATGCCAAGGGATAGTCGTCACGTACGAACAACCGCAGATATACTACCGATGTGATGGAGGAATACATGCAGGAAGCACACATGCAGGCGATACCGACACCAGATGACATCAACACAACCTACACTCACAGAACAACAGACAGGTAACTGCCAACTCCCCAGGCAGGGATGGAGCACACACACAAGCATACCGTGTATGTAGAAATGCAAGGCCCACAACCCGTACCCGTCATCCACAACCTCCGATATTCCCCATCGCACATATCAAAGGGATACAAGCCGCAATAGCAGCACAAACATACAGGCAGTCAATGACAGCGGCATAACCGCAACATCTCGCGTGGGAAACACTATCAGCAGCGGATGCATACCTGCATCCATTGTTTAAAGGAATACAACAGCTATGTTACACATCCGAATGCAAAACGCCATCAACAGACGCTGCCAGGACAGGGACACCCACATGTCGAACATAATACCATACCCAACACACACAATCCACGGCTAACACCACTGCAAAATGTACCTGACGCCACACATAGCGGCTGCAGTTACACATAACATAACACAATACAGACCATCTCCATGAAGGTAGTGCAAATAACCAACGCCCAGGCGAGGAATGCAACCATGCCCTAGTTACGACGCGTAATGTACGAATGGAGTAGATGCACAGGTGATATGCGCACAAGTACACACCGAGGAACAGCTATTGGTGTGATGAACCCACATGTCGCAGGTGACGACGGATATAAGGATGACTCCTAGGATATTCAAATCGTATGCTCATACCGAACTACAAATCAAAAACGTATAATAGAGTGAGACAACGCAATAGTGAGACACGCAACAAAAAACGGAAGGGAACACAGTAAAGGTATGTAGAACCCACGATATGTACTGGTGTGTAACGCATGATGTGTATGATGAAGCTGCACTGTATGTGAACGGTGTTTGTAAGTAAGGATACTTGTCCATAATGCAGAGAGTGGTGAAAGGTGGTTATGTAGTGCTATCCCGCTGAGCATACCAATGACTGTGGACACCGTGTGCACAGCAGTGGGACATCATGTACACAGCCGGGATAACACAAGGGCTGCCACAGGGGGGCATAACACAGAATAATGCCACACCCCACGCCGATGCTGGCAGTGGATGTCCAACAAGGAAGTGCCACAGCAGGGGATAGGACATGTATGTATACTGTCACAGCACACATGTGTATGGGCATATACCGTCGATGTCATACGTAATGTGCGCACGACGTGCACGTATGCCTTGCAGTAGGGGTTACTATGTCAACTATGTGTAATGTAAAGCTGTCATGGTGGATATTACAGACATCATACACAGTATCACAGGCATATCATGCATAATGGAGTTATGGCCTATTGGTATGTACAATAACAGGATACGTATGGCCTGTACATATGGGACAGAGTAGTAGCATAATAGCCATCCGAAATGGAAGGAACACCAAGTAACCATGGCCAAACGATCTGTAGCAGGTGCAATGTATGCAACAATGAAGTCCAGCAGATCCATGTGTAAACACATGTGCAGTGTACACAGTAGTGTCACCTCCCCATGGTAGTGTCCACTGAACAGCAGAGGTGGGTGTCAACTGCATGTCTACACAGTACTGCTGCTGTGGTGGTACCATGACTATGTGTCACTCTATCAGCAAGGGAGCTATCACATGAACAGTGCCACAGTGTGTCCCTGTGGGATGTGCACAGGACCTATGTTCCACAGCATGGTGTGTGTTGTTTCTGCGGAAGTAACACAGAAGCCCAGGCCATGCAATGTGGCATGTGTGCACATATGCATGAGTGCTCCATTCACCCCGCCCACTGCAATCGCCATGTATGAGTACTACATGCATCAGTAATGCGGAGGACATGGCCCATGTCAGAGTAGATGACACCCCTGTGTATGTGGTATGCAGATGTGTACAGATGTGTTACCCGTCTGTCAGCCGCATATGTAAACTGTCTGAGCCTGGTACACATCATGGCATGATAATGCCGTGCCATGTAAAGTCGTAGCCGTTGTGGAAGGTACACCACGAATGTGTTATTGTAACCCTGCCTGTGTGTAGATGTGTGTATGGCACAGGTACAATGGCTACCTATGTACCAGCAACACACACAGTACAGATATGTGTGGCCCTGCAGATGTGTACCCATGCCACAGTGGAATACGGCAACCACAGCACCATGTGGGGCATGTGTGTGTACAGCAACCATGTACAATGTGATATGCATGTATGGGGACAGTATCCATGTGATACTCAGTGGATGACTGTTGTTATGCAAAGGTGATGTGCATGCACCATGTGTGATGCATCCTGACGCAATGACACCCACATGATGTATCTGCCACACCGACACCCGTACTGTTGTTATCAGTATGAGCTGGTGGGGCTACAATGGTGCCAGGTATGTAGATGTGGGATATCTAGGCATGGACAGTACTCTGTGACAGCATGTTGTGTATGTAAGCAAATAGTGAACATGAGGGGCCCCATGACTGAGGACTGTGTAATGCCACATGTACCTGACATGTAGTAGGTAGCATGATATGCTTGCACCACTGTGTGTCCTGTCCAGGAGTCACATAGCCTAACATCCTGAGACACAGGGTATGATGTGACGGTGGATGTGTACATTGCCAATACCAGAATGTGGAATGGTGCTGAAGGGCAATGTGGGGACAATGTCTGATCTGTTACCCTCTGTACCACACCAACCACTCATGCAATGGTATGACAGGTGGCCAGCATGTGTATGTGGCGTGCTGTGGCACACAGAAGCCCAACAAGGGTGCCAGTAAAGGCATGGAGGCCATCAATGAGTGTGTGAAGCACGTTTGTGAGGACGTGCCCCAGTGCCATACTGAATGGTCCAGTCATGGGTGTACGAATGCAGTCCCACACTTGCAATGCAGTACCACCCATGTGTAGTGCGATAGATGCGGCAGTGTGACGGTCAAGGTACACAATGTCCAACAACAGGCTAGCAGTTAATTCAGTGGGCTGGTGTGGAGACACATACCAAACAGGTTGGCGGGACATAACAGCTAGGGAGATCGGAAGGTGACATTGGGACAGTGTCTTAGGACATAACGTGTGCATGGCAGTACCATGTATGTGTCCACAGGGACACTGCAATGTCCATGTATGGATTGCAACCCTGTAGTGAGTGAGAGTGTGTATTGTTGGTAGGTACACCATTGCCTGGCATGTTGCCAACATTATCTCAGTCAGCAATGCCTGGGTGACTGTTGTACATGACATCGAATGTGGATGTAGCCAAACAACACAGACATACCACCACACTGCCTGAGGGCCCACACTGCAATGTGCGGCAGTCATGTGTAGGTAGCTAGCCTTGGAGCATGTGATGGACCACAAGGACCCACCATGGCTGTCAAGTGATGCACCCCACACATGTGAATATACCCACCGTGCAACAGCCTGCACATGTGCCCATACAGCAGATGTGCATGGAACATGACCACCACTATGGCGTCTGTGAAAAGGGCAGTACCGCCAACTCTCTGTGTGGAATAGCATGGTCCCTACCATTGCGTACATGTTACGGAAGTGCACTGTGATATGTGTCAGCATAGTCACGTACACTGTCCATCTGCCGGGGTGCCATGCCATTAACAACCCCCGTCAGCAGACGTCAGTAGTACTGGCTGTAGAGCACATGTACCATGTATGCTGCGATGGGTGTGTGTCCAGGGTGTGGCTAGCAGGGCCGTGAAGCATATATGTTCATCTACCAGAGGGGGGATATCCCCAGGTTTAACACACCAGACACATGGAGGTATCGTGCATGCTGAGGGTAGTGTAGGTATGGTATGTGTTGTGTAATGTGTCACCCAGCTAGGTGGAGTGCATGGCCAAGCATGTGTGGGTACATGGGAGTCCACTCTAGGGAAGTGTGGGTTGCTGTCAGCACATGGCAGTAGCAGCTGTCCGAGGTCCAATGTACAGTATGACAACACAGCCAGCATGTAACCTGTGGTGTACAGTGTAATCTCTGTTGCATGTTACAATGTGTCTAGTGGTCACAAACATGGGTATCCGAACATGGAGCACCTACGATGCATTGTGTTTGGCAAATATACAGTATATGTGCAAAACATTGTGTGATGTGGGATCCCCTCACCTGTGTGTGTTGCAGTCCAGGTATGTGCCTGGGAGGTATGATCCGTGTACAATCTGTACTTGCAGGTGTGCTGTGTAGAGCAAAGAGGCAGGTCCCAGGCACTGCAGATAAATGTGAGGCGTGCACTAGTGTGTGTGCCTTGCTTGTGTGCAGCACAGTGGAAGGTGCAAGCATTGTCCCACATTACCGCATGCCGTGCCTGCCTGTTACAGCCCTGCTGGAGACAGACATGTGACACCGCCGCAGAGGCAGCATAGCATGTGAAGATGTACATGTGGGCTCCACACCCTAGGCAGATGTCCGCAGGCCATGTGTGCCACAGCAGTGTGGTCGACCAGGACTGTCAAACTGGTCAGATACCACATGCCTGTATAAGTACAGTATGAGCATAGTCAACAGTCACAGTGACAAAGTGGGCCAATGTACAGTATCCCTGTGTTCAGACCACTGCCTACTGTACACATGGCTAGACACACACCCGGAGGGTGAATATACCTTTGAGCCATCACATGTCCCAGTCCACGTAGCCTGTACAAT
>NC_056725.1:259450247-259477047 GCF_019279795.1 Protopterus annectens
TTTTACAACAATGGCAGGAGTAAAATTACATTTGACATTCTTAAATTTTGGCATTTCTAATTTACCATACCCAGTCCTGTAGTTTTCATTACATTCATTTTCAATTTGGCAACTAACTGACATTTCAATATTCTCTTCTAAAAAACTTTCATCATGTTCATAATTATATATTGAAACATTCATAAGACTTTCATCCAACTCTATTTCCTCATTTTGTACCTCTTACAGGGGAACCGGCAGACTTAGGCCAGCTACATATTTGAAAGAGGTTCCAGAACTACAGACAGAGTTTGAGTAGAGTTGTGTTATGCTTTGTATAGTGCTGGTGTTACAGGGTGTGTGTGTACATACTAGTTTACCTTGGAATGCAGTCTGTCTGCATATCTCTCAACTGTGGGCCTGTCCTCTTGGTGGCCAGAGGTGTGCCTATCATGTTTTGTCTGTCCACCACACAGGTCCTGTGTCAGATATTTCACTAGCAGTGTGTGTGTTGAGTGCTATCAGTACATGGCTACATCCATTTATGTTTCTAACCTCAATTCTCTGACTAAGGGTATGTTGCAGACTATCCTGTAACACCAGTGACTTGTTTAGTGTATGGCAACAGTGTTCCACATATGGGCCTGTGTTCCAGCCTCTGTCATCCACCTACATACCAAGCTTTGCACATATGACATGCTGTCAGGTGTTGTTCTGTAGTGGTCTGTGACTATAATACACTGCCATTGCTGCTGTCAGTCCACTGGTGCTGTATCCCCCACACATGCAGTGGGGCTGGGGCCATATATGTGTGGGCTTCACCTACACAATACATGCGTGCCCTTATGCACTCCAGAGGCCAGTGTATGTAACAGTGGTATATGGCCCTGTGTTACTGAGTCAGGGGGGGGGGGGGTGCACCATAAATGACCTAGGCTGTTAAAAAATGTGGGGGTATCAGGGGTGAGCTGCCTTAAGGTATCTAGATGTACAGTACTGTATACTTCACCTATATTTACATTACTCACACAAATTGGGTTAATACAGGCCTACTGCCTCCTGCCATACAGACTGTTCTGTTTGTCAGTGTGCTTGTGATGTTGTCAGTTACATCCCATTTGGTCAACTGAAGTCTTTACCACCTAGTGATTTTGTGAAGAATGTAGATAGAGGCTGCTAAACTATACACCTGCATTGCATACTGTTAATTGTTTGGTATCCTGTGGCCCAGTCTGTCTTTACTATTGTACCATTTGAAGGCCTTTGCATTGGCAGCAACAGTTGTGAACCTTTCCAGACTACTGTATTAGTATAACTGTTTCACAGTTGCATTACTCTGTTTATATGGATGTCAGTGTTTGAACAGCTATATGACATGGCATATAGAACTGTAATAGTACACAAATAAAGGTTTTCCATTTCTGCAAACCTGTGTGTGGTGTTTTTTCCTATGACCTCTCTGTGGGTATATGTTGCAGGCAATAATTGTCATTTGTATGGATGGCCCATACAGTGTCCAGTTGTTCAGGTGTGAACTGTAGGCATAGTGGCTGTTGCATATTGTGTGCACCTTCTACATATATATATGTATATCTGTATCTGCATATATGTGTCTGTGTATATGTATCCTGGGGATGTTGATAGCTTCCACATTTTACATTTCCTATTGGAGCCAGACGGTACTGCATGATATGTTACCAATACTAGCCTGAAATCATACAGGTGGGATGTAGTAAAATTGTCTGTTACATCTTGTGCCCATGTCATGTCAGGTCCTGGTTATGGGATCTGTAACACTTGGTAGTGTATTGCAGGACAGACATGTTTGGCTGTGGGGGGGTATGCCTATTCGTGCAAGATGTATATTGTTTGAGGCCTCTCAACCCCATTAACGCAAAAAAAAGCATGAGGATATATTTGTTTTTGTTAATCTACTGTTGCTATCTACAGATATATGGCCATATATACCTATACAGATATATATATCTGCTTACATATATATAACTATGTCCGTATATGCCTACGTAGATATATATATATATATATATATATATATATATATATATATATATATCTGCGTAGATATATGTAACTTGTTGTGTATATGTAGACATATAGGTGTAGACATATATGTCGATGTAGGCATTTGCATGTATGCATGTTCATACATATTTATATATATATGTATATATTTCTAAATATATATATATATATATATATATATATATATATATATATATATATATATATATAGATATGTTGTATCTGTTTAGATATTAATATATTTACACACACACATACATCTAGATGTTGGTATACATTCTCTGCACTGTTGCATGACTGGGCTGTATGATATGTTTCTGAAAACATCAGACTTATGTATATCTGGCATGGCTTAGTGGTAAATCGCTTTGTCTATGGTATGCAGGGTCCTGGGTTTCAGCCTTGCAGAGGCTGGTTATTTTGTTGCTGGGCAGGACATGGGCCATTGGATACAGATTGTTTAAGGCACTTTAAAGCAGTTGTAAGTGGGTTTGTGCATGTTTGAGTGGAGGTAAGCACTGCTAACTTCCGGTTACAGTTTCTTAAATTCAGTTAGCTTTTAAATTGCGTAACCTGTGTAGGCATTGCTTACCCCTGCACAAACAGGCTTAAACCCACTTACTGCTGTTTAAAAGTGCTTACTCCCGCTTACCCCAGCGCTAATTTATTTAAAAGAAAAGAAAAAAGGTTTGATAGGAAAGTGGTGAAAAAGGGGCACAAAGAGTGAAAGGCAGTAGGGAAAATAGCTAGGGATGTGCAGGAAGGGTGTTGGGAAGGTCCACAGCTGCCCAGTTCTTCTACAGCAACATCTGTGCATATACACTGAATTTAGAGGTAGATTTGAACACTCAAACTCCTGGGAGAGGGGTGAGGACAACAATAGTATGTTGTGATGCCAATTAGACCAGATTACATGTGTCCAGTGGACACATATGTGAACTGGACAGCTATGTATTAGGTGAGATTTGTTTGTGGGAAGAGATGGCCCTTTTTTTTTCAGGTGAGAGTGGGATGTTGGGGAGGGGTAGTAGGTATATTTTGGGGAGGAAGGTTGGGTAGCTTAACAGACAAGACACACAAGACTCATACAGGTGCAGTATATGACACATGTGGGGGGTAAATACCTTGACGGGGAGTGGTGTTGGGATATCGGAAGCCCACAAGCCCCCTAGTGGTAACAGTGCGACTGAGGTCCCCACTCATGGGCAGTCACCACTGCACCTTCACAGCCCCGAAGGTGGCTGTGCTGGGGGCTGAGCCGCAGAGCCAGGCTGACTCTCTAATTGTGACATGCAGCCCTCAAGCTGGCATAGAAGATCACTAACCTGCTTGTAAATCGCTCTATGCACCATGTCCCTGACCTGGTGATGAGTGACAGGTGTCTATCCGTGCCCACTCTCAGGGGGGCCAGCCCCATCCCCTGAGGTGGTTCCACCCAAAGGTGGTGCAGGACCAATGGACAGGGAGGTGCAGGGTTGGGCCCCAGACATGCTGGTGCCTAGTGTCTTGGCCAGCTGAAGTGGGATTGGTGGGTTCACTGGGACTGGCTTTCCCAAGCGTGCTATAGTGTTTAGATTTCAACATCATATATGGGTTAGTAATAGTCAACACATTCCAGGGTTAGGTATAACAGCATGCATAGATATTCCAATTAACTCAGACACCAGATATGGAATAGTTGCATAGCAAACAAAACACATGCATATATGGGACCACAGTGGTAATAAGAACAGCATGCAGGTACGTTGATTGCACCATGCCAACAATGTTGGAATAATTCAATATGGAACATGCATTGGAACCATTAAAATATTTATCAAACAATTAGACATTATCAAAGTCAGTACATACCAGTTGGGGTAGGTATGTTGATTATTGTTGGAGATAAGGTGGTGGGGGGGGAGAAAGATGTAGTATATTCCTGTAGTCCACATTACTTTCCTAGTCTGTGCTGTTATCTGTACCTTACAAGTCTTCCTACACTACCCTATAAAACAATATTGGACTCTGAAATGGCTGTCAACATCATTGCACATGAACTGGTTTTACCTACAGTATACACCTCTTACCTGGTATACCTGTGGAGAGAATGTTTGTTAACACTAACTAACTGTTTGTACAAATACGCCCGGATTCCATGTTGATGTTTTGCACTATGCTATCCAACTCTTTCTGCACAGACTCTGGCCATGTGCTGACCCCATGCTGGTGTGCCTGGACATATCTAGAATATTGCCCTCTTCCACCTATAGTGACCTGACATACATACACATGCTTTCCTACACAGTTATATTATGTAGCACAGTGTGGGTGACAGTGACCAGTGATACTTTATTATTCAGAGAAACTGCAACACTCACAACCCTCTACAATACCAGAGTGGACGGTACCAGCACAGGTTATATTGATCTATATTTCTCAGCACAGTGTTCGTATCCAACGTACCTGTGGGAGCAATGTTTGTTAGCACTACCTGACTGTTGCCATACAAGGTTCCAGATTACACATTAGTATTATGCACATACATCTCACTCTGTTACTGTACACACTCTGGTCATAGCTTGACAACATGGGAGTGTAGATAGGCCATACTTGAAATATTACTCTCCTAACAGTTTCAGGGGTTGGTACAGTGACAGGTGTGTTCTCATGATGGTTGACAATCGCTTGTATTCCCTGTTTGCTGGCTACATATCTGCGATCATCCCACATACTTACCAGGGGGACAGGGAGCAGATATGGGCACATATACTGGACATTCTGGCCTCATGTGTACAGTTGTGGGGTATGAATCTGTATACAGTCTAATTCCACTCCCAAGATTCAGATCATGGCTGTGTCTGCTGCAACTTAAACACTGCCCATCACAGTTGTGTCTGCTATATTGATATTGCTGTATATCTCCAATCTGCTTTCTGTCTTATTAATCCACTGTGCTTATGCATTCTGACCTTGTATAACAACACTCTTATACAGAATTCCTAGACAGTTATATGTTGTAGGACAGTGTGGGTGACAGTAATGTGTAATACCACATTATTCAGAGCAACTGCATAGAATTCTTATATTTCTGGGCACAGTGTTGGTATCTGACAGACCTGAGGAAGGAATGTTTATTAGCACTACCTGAATGTTCCCACACACAATACCAGGTTCCACATTAATATTATGCACATACATCTCACTCTATTACTGTACACACTCTAACCACAGCTTAACAAGTTGGGGTGTAACTGGGACATACGTGGCTTTTTAGTCACATAAGGTATTGGGGAGTTGCTAGTGTGCCAGGTTTGTTGTCATAGATGTGTCAATCAGGTATATTCCCCTTTTTGCTGCCTGTACATCTGTGATCATCCTACTGATTTTCCAGGGGGACAGATTGATAGGCATTAGATATGGGCCACTTTAATAGACATTCTGGACATATCTGTACAGTTGTGGGGTATGATTCTGTATGCAGACTACTACCACTGGCAGGATTTGAACCGTGGCTGTGTGTGCTAAAAAACAGCAGTTCACATCTCAGTTTCATGTGCTATTCAGTTTTTGTTGTCTGCATTTTCCCTGTTTACTGTCTATGTGTCTCTCAGCTGTACTAAATGGCCTCTGGAGATTACACCTGTCATATACAGGCATTCCTACACATTCAATTTATGGTGCATGGTGTGGTTAACAGTGCTTAATACTACAGTACTAGTACATGATTGCAAATCTACATTACCATATGATACCAGAATATACACATGCAGTCCAGCAGTTAGACCTGTTTTGTCAGGATATTACACTTTTATTTCCCTAGAAACAATATGAGACTCTTCCTGCTATATTCTCTAGTGTATGCAGTATTTGCCTTGAACAATATAGGTTTTATACTAGCAATTAATTTACTACTACTTTTATTTTTATTTCCTGTGACAGGAAAAGCATGAGTATTACTGACCTGCCTCATGTCACAACCGCACCAGGCAGCAGATGTGGGCCTCCTGGTTTGCGGCCCGCTCCATTGTAGCTGTAGAGGACATGAGAGAAATATTTATCCATATCTATCCATGATATACCTGAGCTGGCACTTTTTACACACATACTGGAGTGATACTTACACACGGCTGGAACATCCCCTGATGCTCTAGCCTCTTGGAGCCACTCCTCAAAGAGATGCCCCTTCCTCTGCTTCAGGTCGGCATAGTGTTGCCTGACCTGATCACCAGTTCAGGGTATGCCAGTGGCACTGGTGAGGTCGCGGGTGAGATGGTCCCAGGCCTCTGCCTTATATTGGGAGCCCTGGTACTGGCCCTGCAACAGTTTCTGTGCATGGTCTTTAACTAGGAGTCCTGCCATGACCCTGGTCTCCTGGATGCACCAGCACTGTGCCCGGAAGCGCACTCCTTCTCCCCTTACTGCAATAGTGCCTGCAAGGGGAAGCTACAGCCAGTAATGAGCTGTATTCCTGCCTCTTGGGTTTAAGTAGGGCCAGTTTCCCACACTTTTCCATGATTGGCCGGTTTTGAAAAGGCTAAGCTATGGGCAAACCTGCTTACCTAAGGTTGGCATTGTTTAAAGGGGCATACACTGGCCAGAAAGAGTTAGCTGGTCT
Organism: Protopterus annectens; assembly: GCF_019279795.1. Taxonomy (NCBI): domain Eukaryota; kingdom Metazoa; phylum Chordata; order Ceratodontiformes; family Protopteridae; genus Protopterus; species Protopterus annectens. Next base: position 259,456,867 of record NC_056725.1, read on the forward strand.
ACACATTGCTCGCACCTCCTAAGCTGGCCTGTGCAATGCTTGGTGTTGCCTACAGTAGACATTCATTATAATGCCCTTTTGGCATTGTGTTATTATTCATTACACCTTATATGTATGCCTGGTATCCCTGATTGATGTGTACATACACTCTGTGGGGTCCTTGTGTTTATTGGGAAATTCAACATTCTATTACAATTACACCTCATGTCTGGGCTTGCTGCTGTACTCCAGTTCACATATTTATGTTATGTAGTCAGTTATGGCACATATGACTGTATATTGATGCCTTTCACAGGTTCAGTTTGGTTATACTATGGTGAGGCCATGTTTACTACTACTGCATTCTTTTGTACTTCTGGGAAGGCTTGGTGGATAAATGCTGTGACTGTAGTGTATAGGGTCCTGGGTTCGATACCTGAATGGCTGTTTATTTTGTTGATGGACAGAGCAAGGGCCGTTGGATGCAAAGTGATTAAGGCACTTTTGAGCACTTGTAAGCGGGTTTGTGTGGCTGTAAGCACTGCTAACCTAGCATTACAGCTGCTTATAGAGAGTTGTTGTTGTGTCTTTTGGCTTTTCCCCCATGCAAATGCATTTAAACCTGCTTACTAGTGCTTAAATATGCTTACTATTGCTTATTTGTGCTTAAACCTGCTTACTAGTGCCTTATTCATTATGACACTGACACTTCACATGTGCATTTCCTGCAGTACTCCAGTTCATAAATATATGTTATTTAGTGGGTTTTGCAACAAAAATATTGGTCATAACATGCTTTGCCATGGAAAATGGACTGTTCTACAGTGGGACTCGAACTGGGAATGCTAATGCTCTGCCCACTACACTATTGCTATGCTGTTTTATTTGCATATATCTTCCTTGTTATCCTCTTCAGCCTTTTAAGCTGCTTTAACTGTAGCTAAGTGATGGGCTTACCCACCCACCTACGGTTAGCTTTAATCAGATTTAAAAATAAAATTAAAAGGGTTTCTTCATTTTATTTATATGTACTGTTGCTGTTGTACACATGGGGGACTGTTGGTGAGGATATGCGGACACCTATGAGCGGTCTCGTTCATTCCTTAAATCTTTCTGCTGTTCTACATTGCAGGGGCATGTTTATTCTGAGCTCTGCTCTCAGACACACCCCCTGCACTCTTACATGCTCCATGTAAGCCTAGGAGCTCAGGCAGCACACATTATTAATATGCATGGCGCACTGCCGTCCTGCTGCTAAACGGGTGCTTCCATGCAGGACTAAGCTAGTCCTGCAATGAAGTTTAGTAAATCCAGGGAATAGTCTATACTATTCATGTAATGACACCTAACATCAAACTCTACTCCACAAATATTCTCATAAGCATCACTGGTCAAATGGAAACAAACATTGTACCACTAATAGTTATACCTGTTAACTCAATACCAGCATCAAATCCCCAAAATCTTTATAACTTCTACCAAATAACTAACTCAAGAACAAGAATTGACCAAAAAAGCATAGACAATCTATCCTAGCTTGGATATTAACTAACAACCAGACCAATATTAGTACATCTGGCAGTCTACATGGCACCTTTTGTGACTGCTTTCCCACTTTTATTCTCAGACAATCTAACAACCCCATCAAAACAACTACCTACAATGCAGCCCACAACCCTAGTTCAGTCTGTAAAAAATATATTTAATGAAACCCTAAAATCTTGTGAAAAGACACCACTAAAAACGCTCCTGCTTAAAGATGCCGTCACCTTTTTATCTCAACTTTTCTAAATATACTTAATGAGATCACGCCTATCAGGATAAAAAGATCAAAAGCGAACCCTACTCCATTGCTACAAAAGGAAGTAAAGCATCTTATGCTACAAAGAGATAGGGCTTGGAAAATATAGATGCAAAGAAAAAAAAAACAGCTCATGACAAATATGGGGAACTAAGAAATACTACTAAATCTAAAATAAAAAATGACAAGCAATACTACTTAATATTTTACCCTCCAAGAAAGACACCACAGTAATCCCAAACTTTTTTGGAACTCTAGAAATAATCTACTAAAAGCCAGGTCAACCTACCACTCCATCACCTAATAACCTAATATCAGCCAGTAACTCAGAATATATTGCAAACCAAATTAGTTCTCACTTCATGCAATCAATAGTTAATCTATTTAAAAACAACCCTACTGCTCTGTCTCTCCCAAAAATCCCTGAAAACAAAAATAATACTTTCTACTTCAAACCTGTTCTCTTGTCTGCCATAAAAATCCTCTTAAATCTAGAACCCTCCATTTTAGCTGCAGATAATCTAACATCAGAATATCTTAACATGGCAGCTGATCAACATCATATTCCATAACTATAATTATTAACCATTCAGTAACTGAAAATCTAATACCCACCACCTTTTGGAAACTTCCCCTTCACAAAAGGGGTGTGTCCACAGAATTTTCTAATTATCCATCCATAGCCATACTCTCTCCTCTGGCTAAGATCTTGGATAAGTGTATTCACTTTCAACTTACAAACTATCTCACTACTAATGATCTAATCACTATGATACAGCATCGATTCACACTTAAGCACAGTATTCCAACTGCTCTTCTTAGCTTTACAAACAAGGTCAACAGTGAATGGACATAGGCAACCTTATCTCCTCTGTATTTCTTGATTTATCAAAGGCATTTGGCATTGTTCCACATCAAAGCTTTTATCAGGTCTTTCCTCTTTAAAACTGTCACATTCTGTCATATCATGGTTCCACAGCTACCTCTCTAGTAAACTTCAAGCAGTTAAGTACCAACAAACCTTCTCATCTTTCCTCCTTGTTTCTATAATTTCCTGGTCAAGGTACCATCATTGGTCTTCTTTTCAACATTTGCATCATCTCAGTTCATGCTTCCTCTGGAAGTACCTCCATCATCTAATAAGCAGATTACTCTACTCTTATCTGCTCAGCCCCAACCTCCCATTACTTCAAAAAATCATTCCTTCTAATCTATCGAATCATGACTATCCAAAGCTCAATTCCTTCTTAACCCTAACTAAACTAAAGTTATACTTTTCACCATTAAACATTCAAAACAGCACAAGCAGTCCTTTCCTTTATCTTCAATGATAATACCCAACTAGAACTTGTATCTGAAACCAAATTTCTAGGAATCATTATAGATGATAACTTGAAGATTGACAACCATATTGCACATATGATTGAAAAAAAAAACACCAAAACCTTGGAACCTTATACAAATCAAACACTACTTAAATAATAACACAGAAAAAAACACATCTACTGACCTGCTGCCATCATTGCTCTATGAACCCCCATACTGACTATTCTAAATGAAAGCTTAAAAGCTAAATTAAGCATTTGTTGCACAAAAATAAAACAAGTTTGCCTCAAATCCTTCTTCTTACTCCCTCCATTGCAATGCCCTAAAAATGAAACTGCTAGAACTACTAAATCAGTTCATTTACTCACAATTATCACAGATCATATGCTTCTCTTTTAACCTGAAAATTGCCTTGACCCTAAAAACACTGTTCACTACTACTCCACATAAAGACCCTTAAGATAATACAACTTTGTCTCACCTTATTACCTATAGATCCAAAAATTTACCAGGAAACACACTCTATTTTAAGTATGTAGCAAACCTCTGGAACTCTGTCCCTTTACAACTTAGTCTTAGACTCATCCTCACGATACATAATTTCAAACTCAGAATTAAGGAATGCATTTCAGAAAAGTGGTTATGTTCTTGTCATAATCCAGACTAACTTTAATTTCCCAGAACCTCCTTTCCCTTATTCCACACCCTTTTTTCTCAAGCTATGCTCAGCACTTCCTCTCCCTTACCAGGTATATTTACAATTACCTTATCTTCTATTTTCACTGTTGCAACCTTCACTGAGTCATCATTTTGCTGCTACTTATACTGTGGTTTAATCTATATTCCTACATTTTTCTCACTTCAACTATTTCTTCCAGTAAAAACCACATCTTACCGAATATGTTAGATTTTGTACTACTTTTATATACATAACATTTTTCATCTCACAATACTATGCTCTTACCACATTTTGCACTTCTATTTGTATTTGCAAAGCAATTTTTTTTTTTAGAACTGTTTGTATAATGTACCTGAAGCAACTTCTCTGTAAAAGTAACTAACTGTGGAGCTTTTTCCCCAGGCTTCTGTTGAAAAAGGGTGTGCTAGTCATCTCCATTTGACTTTCTTGGTAAACAAATACAAAATAAATAAATAAATAAATAAATACATGTTTACATATTACAAATCGTAAGTCAGAAAAAACATCACATAGCAGATTTTATGCATGCCTTATCGTAGGACAGGCAAGTGAGACCCAATGCAGTGTAGGCTTACTTCCAAAAAAATTACCACATGCACTGCAGCAACTACTCCCAGAGCCATCATACACATTGCTCAATATATAAAAACTGAAAAAAACTTAGGTAATCCACATAGACCCAACCTCACACAACCTCTGTTACTTATATTTACTTTTTCTGAAATATCAAAAGCATGAAAAAGGGAAACAACTGGAGACATGCAATACTACCTGTTTACTCTTCAGTATGCCTGTATGATCTTCAGCTCAGCTAACAAGTGGTAAATTATTACTGCTTGTTAGTAAGGATTGTGATCACTGGCAGTACTCATCAGGAGGAGCACACAATGAGTTGGAGTTGATCAACTAGCTTTGACTGACTAGGACCATAATCAGGTGTACTGTTCAGATGTGCTACATATGAGTTTAGATTATGATCATTTTTATATTAACAAAAGACACCAAGCCTAGTTTGGGTAAGCTACTTCCTAAAAATGTAGCAATGAAAAAAATTGACCACTAGTGATAAACTGCTAATTTTTTCAGGCAAATAACAAATATGACTCTACAATGAAGACTTATCTGTCTATATATATATATATATATATATATATATATATATATATATATATATATATATATATATATTTATACACACACACATATATATTGGTCTTCTCTGGAGGCTCAAAGTTTCAAAACTTTGAACTTCATATGCTTGAGACCATAAAAGTAACATTTTGAAACTTCATACGGTTTAAATGGAGATCACCGTACTGCGAGTAATGGGAAATTTCCTGTTCTCTTCACTGTACTGCGATGTCAAAGTTGGTATATTTAATTAGCAGGGTTTTTTTTTTTTTTTATTGAAGTTTTGAACTTTCAAAACTTCAATTATGGTTATGGTCTCGAGCATATTAAGTTCAAAGTTTTGAAAGTTTGAGCTTCCAATTTATATATATATATATATATATGTACCTCAGATTGAGTGTGTTTTTCTTTGCCCATAACATTTTAACAGTGAAGTTTTTCCCCATTAAGTAAGAACATAATGATACTGAGTGAATCTCCCCCTAACCGAGCTCCTAGCAGGCAAACAGCCTCATCTATGTCCCCTTGTCAAGAAATGTGTTGTGAAATTATTCGTAACCAGCAGTATGCTGTAACAAAAAAAAAAAAAAAAAAAGAAAAAAAGAAATGCTCTGGAAGTGCTGTGAATTTAACAGATAAACTATGTCTGTTTTAAAAATGATTTCCAGTGTTAGTTAAATGTATAAATAATAATCACAAAATAAAACAGTGTAGTTTCTTACGTAAATATCAGAAGTTGTATATTAATAAAAACAGAAAATAATAAATCCGGACCACACTGTGAAATAACTGTTCTTTATTAAAATACACCAACCAAACGACTAAGCGCTTTTGCTATAAAAATAGCTTCATCAGAGTCAAGTTTGGTTCATATTACCTTCCACATAAATAGTATACAACAACCAATCCAGATTCACCAATTGCCATTACATCACAGATTCCTCATTTCCTCTCATAAATAATTAATAAAGTAGTGATCCAAGCCACAAGAGTTAAACATTGTGTGGAATCTCATATTCTGAAAATGTTTATATTTGTATGGATGCATATAAATATATATAAAATATAAATACATATTTATGTCGTGTCTTTCAGCTTTTCTCGGTTAGGGGTCGCCACAGCGGAACTCCGGTCCGCTAATGATTGGCAATAGATTTTTATGTGCAGAGTTGCCGGCCCTGATACACAACCTTCAATGAAGGTATGCCCTTTCACGCATGTCTCCACACAGAAGACGCTCTATCTGAGAATCGAACAGGACAACGTCTTACTGTGAGGCGACAACGCTACCGCACCACCACCACCGCAGTCCATAAATACATATTTATAAATATGTTATTTATAAACAAACAACTACTAGTATCAACTACTTTGAATTCATAATGACATTTGCCCTTTGTTTTAAAACGGGCTTAATCGAAATACTGTCATTCAATCCAGGTGGGTTCTGTGAATTCAGTCACAATTGCCATCTGAGTTCTTTAGTTTCCACCTCAGTTTTATAATTCCCACCTCTCTCATTATGAAAGACTCTGTCTACGACAAAAAAAAATGAATTTTTAAAAATGTATACACTGTTTACTGTGTAAAAAAAGTGCATTATAAACATTTTCATTCTTGCTGGCCCTTAAATGTTCAGCAACCCTGTCCCTAAGCCTGCAAATAGTTTTGCCAACATAAAAGGCTTCATAGGTGGTACAGGTTGCCACATATACCAGCATGGATGCATTGCAGTTACACTTTCCAGGGCAGGCAATAGAAGCTTTATAGTTCTTAATCATCACATACGACCCATCATTGATATACCTACAGTATTTACACGCCCCACATTTTGTCATTAAAGAGATCTGGTATCTATTAATGCTCTGTTGCTTATCCAGCAAATCCTTAATATTTTTTCCCCTGCTATAAACCACCTCTGGTTTATAGCCTAGTAGGGTTTTGTTGTCAATATCAAGGCAAGAGTTCGAACCTTTCTCCAAAGTCATGGCCAATTTAGGGGCTGTCAAGTTGTAACTTAAGACCATAGCATCACATTTTCTGTTATTGTTAGCTTTACCATCTACCTGAATACCATCAGCTTTCTTCAATATCGGAAAGTAAAGGGTTTCTCTTTTCTTTAAGATTTCTTTCTTAACATTTGTTAACAATTTCCACGGTAACTCCACTCCAGAAACATGCCAATCAGCTTAAAGAGTTCTTTAACTTAATGGATTTACTAACCTTCTGTGCAGGACTAGCTTAGTCCTGCACGGAAGTGGTCGTTTAGGAGCAGGATGGTAGTGCACCATTCATATTAATGAAGGCGCTCTGCCTGAGCTCCTAATCTTACAAGGAGTGTGTAAGAGAGCAATGGTCTCAGAATATACATGCTCCTGCAATGAAGTACAGCAGACAAGTCCCAAAACAATGAGAGAGACTGCTCATAGGTGTACGCATACCCCCAGCAACATGCACCCATGTGTACAAGAGCAATAGTTAAAACAACAAATATAAAGTTTTTTTTTTTTATGAAACAGATTAAAGTTAACCATAGGTGCGCAGGTTTGCCCATCGCTTAGCTATGGTTAATGCAGCTTAAATGGCAGAAGAGGATAAAAAGCAAGATAAATGAAATTGAAGCAGTATATAAATAGTGTAGTGGGCAGAGCATTCGCCTTACACGCAGTCATTCCTGGTTCGAGTCCCACTGCAGCACATTCCATTTTCCATGTCAAATCACTTTATGACCAATATTTTTAGTTGCATAATCTACTAAATAACATATAGTTGTGAACTGGAGTACTGCATTAAATGCAGATGTGAGGTGTCAGTGTCATAATGTTGCAAAGTCCACAGATAATCACATGTGCCCCATACAGTATATGTACACAGGAATCAGGGATACAAATGGAAGGTAAAATGTGTCATGAATGATAACCCCATACAGCATCCAAATCCCCCACCTTCCCAGGAACCATTAGACATTACTGTCTAAATTAGTGCAGTGGTAAGTGGGAGTAAGCACTAGTAAGCAAGTGTAAGCACTATTAAGCAGTAGTAAGCAGAAGTAAGCATATTTAACCACTAGTAAGCGGGTTTAAGCCCATTTGCAGGGGGGTAAGCAATGCGCACACAGGTTAAGCAATATTGAAGCTAACTCTCTGTAAGCATATTTAACTGGAGGTTAGCATTACTTACCTTCGCACAAACTCGCGCAGACCCGCTTAAAAGTGCCTTAATCACTCTGTCTGCAACAGCCGCTGTTCTGGCCAGAAAGAAAAAAAAAACAACCTGTGTAGGTCTTGAACCCAGGACACTGAACACTATAGTCACAGTAGGCAACCACTAAGCCATCACAGCAGTACATAAGATTGAGGTATCACCAAATAAATCCTCACTATGGGAAAATCAAACTGAACATGTGAAAGGAATCTATATATAGTCTTATGTTGTATAACCTACTACACAAAACAAATATGTGAACTGGAGTACTGCAGTAAGCCCAAATGTGAGGTGTAATTGTAATAAAGTGCCAAAGTCCCCTAATAAACACAAGGACCCCATACAGTGTATGTACACATGAATCATAGATACCAGACACATATATAACATGTAATGAATAATAAATCAATGCCAAAAAGCAAATATAATGCCAATTAAATATTAAGCAACACTAAGCATTGCACAGCCCAGCTTAGTAGGTGTAAGAAATGTGTAGGCCAGCTAACTCAATTTGCCCATTGGTATACCCCTTTAAGCAATGTCAACCTTAGGTAAGCAGGTTTGCCTATAGCTTAGCCTTTTCAAAACCATCCAATCACGGCAAAGTGTGGGAAATCGACCCTAATTAAACCCAACAGGCAGGAATACATCTCATAACTGGTTGTAGCTTCCCCTTACAGGCACCATGTCTGGAATGGGAGAGGGTGTGTGCTTTTAGGCACAGCACTGGGGCATCCAGGAGTCCAGAGTCATGGCAGGACTCCTTGTCAAAGACCATGAGCAGAGACTGCTGCAGGGTCAGTACCAGGGTTCCCAATATAAAGTGGAAGCCTGGGACCATCTCACCCGTGACCTCACCAGTGCCACTAGCGTACGCCGAACTGGTGAGCAGGTCAGGCATCACTATGATGACCTGAAGTGGCAAAAGGGGGATCTCTTGGATCAGTGGATCCAAGAGGCTAGGACAACAGGGGAGGTCCCAGCTGTGTGTAAGTATCACTCCACTATCTGATTAAAAATCACCAGCTCATGTAGAACATGCATAGGTATGGCTAAAATATCCTTCTTATGTCCTTCACAGTGGCAAGTGAGCGGGCTGCAAACCAGGAGGCCCATGGATGTTGCATAGAGAGGTTGCAGCACCAGGCAGGATAGTAATACTCTTGCATGTACTGTCATAGGAAATAAATCTAAAAGTATTAGTAAGTTATTTGCCTGTATAAAACCTGTATTGTTTAAGGCAAGTACTACATACACCAGCAAATATGACTGGAAGATTCTCATATAGGTTGTATGTAAATAAAAGCATAATAGCCTGACAATAAAGGTCTTACTTTTGGACTGCATGTGTTTACACTGGTATCATATGGTAATGTAGATTTGCAATCACTTAACAGTAGTGTTGTATTAAGCACTGTTACCCACACTGTGCAACATAAATAAAATGTGTAGGATGTCTGTTTATGACTGATGTAATCCACAGAGGTCATTTAGTAAAACTGAGAGAGACATAGACAGAAAACAGTGAAAAGACATACAACAAAATCCAAATAAAACATGCAACTGAGACGTGAACTGTTGTATTTTTACCACACACAGCCATAGTTCGAATCCTGGGAATGGTAGTAGTCTGCATACAGACTCATACCCCACAACTGTACAGATATGTCCAGAATGTCCAGTAAATTAGCCCATATCTGCCTACTGTCACTCTGTCCCCCTGGCAAATCAGTGGGATTATCCCAGACGTATATGCTGCAAACAAGAAATACAATTAATTGTCACACATCTATAAGAACAAACCTGTCACTCTAGCAACTCCCCAAACTGTTATGAGAGTAATAAGCCAAGTATGTCCCATCTACACCCCGATGTTGTCAAGCTGTGACCAGAGTGTGTACAGTAACAGAGTGACATGTATGTGTATAATACTAATGTGGGTTCTGGTAATTTGTGTGGCAACATTCAGGTACTGCTAACAAACATTGCTCCCACAGGTCCATCAGATCTGAACACTGTGCCTAGAAACAAAAGATTGATACCCTGTACTGGTACTGTTTATTCTGGTATCATATGGCATTGTGAGTGTTGCAGTTGCCCTGAATAATAAGGTATCACTCATCACTGTCACCCACACTGTGCTACATAATATAACTGTCTAGGACATCCTGTATAAGAGTGTTGTAAATCACTAAAGGGTGAAGAGGGCAATAGTCTACATATGTCCCGGCTCACCTGCATGTGGTCAAGTCATGGCCAGAGTCTGTGCAAAAAGAGATGGAGAGGTATGTGCGTAACATCAACCTGGAATCTGGGAGTATGTGTAGAAACAGTTAGTTAGTGTTAACAAACAATTCCTCCACAAGTGTACTGGGTAAGAGGTGTATACTGCAGGTAAAACCAGTCCATGTATGTAGTTGTCGACAGCCATATCACTGTCCAAACTAAGGCAGTAGGGTAGTGTACTAATACTTGTAGGTACAGATAACAGCACTGACTAGGAAAGTAATGTGAACTACAGGAATATACTAGTTGTTAATTGACATCTTTCTCTCCCTCCCCACCATATCTGCAACAATAAACTAAATACCCAACTCAATTGGTACATGATGACTTCACTGTAATGTTGGGACATATGTCCTATTGTTTGATAATTATTTAAATCTTTTTCTATGCATGTGCTATGTTGAAATACTCCAACATTGGTGACATGGTGCCATCAATGTACCTGCATGCTGTTGTAATTACCACTGTAGTCTCATATATGCACGTGTTCTGTTTGCTATGCAGCTGTTCCATATCTGGTGTTTGGGTTAATGGGAATATCTATGCATGCTGTTATATCTAATTCTGGAATATGTTGACTATTACTGACCCACAAATGTTGATAAAACATAAACACCATAGCACGTATGGGAATTTGGGTCCCAGCGGACCCACCCATCCCACCTCAGCTGGCTGTGGAACTGGGCACCAGCACATCTGGGTCCCAACCCAGGACCTCCTTGTCCATTGGTTCTACACCACCTTCAGCTGGAACAACCTCAGGTGATGGGGCTTCCCGCCCCGGGAGTGGGCACGGACAGGAGCATGTCACCCGTCGCCAGGTCCGGGTCATGGTGCTTAATGAGATCTGCTATGCCAGCTTGAGGGCTGTGTGTCATGACTACAGGATTGACCTAGCTCTCCGACTCAGCCCCCAGCGCAGCCACCTTCAGGGCTGTGAAGGTGCAGTGGTGACTGCCCATGGTTGGGGACCTCAGTCCCACTGTTTCCACTAGGAGGCTCATGGGTTTCCGATTTCCCAACAGCCCTCCACATCAAGGTGTGTACACCCCATGTGAGCCATATACCACCCCTGTATGGTCTTGTTTGTTTTGTCTGTTAACCTACCCAGCCTACCCCCCCAAATATACCTATTATCCCTCCCCAACATCCCACTCTCACCTGAAAAAAAAAGGTCAATCTGTTCCCCAAAAAAATCTCACCCCATACATAGCTGTCCATTTCACACATGTGTCAACTGGACACATGTAATCTGGTCTAATTGGCATCACAACATATTGTTGTCCTCACCCCTTTCTCAGGGGTCTGAGTGTCCAAATATATCTCCAAATTCAGTGTATATGCACAGCTGCTGCTGTAGAAGAAATGGGCAGCTATGGACCTTCCCTACACCCTTGCTGCACATCCCTAGCTATTTTTCCTACTGTCTTTCCCTCTTTGTGCCCCTTTTTCACCACTTTCCTATCAACCCTTTTTTCTTCTTTTTAAAGAAATTAGCATGGGAGTAAGTGGAAGTAAGCACTTTTAAAAAGACGTAAGAAGGTTTAAGCCTGTTTGCACAGGGGTAAGCAATGCCTGCACAGGTAAAGTAATTTAGAAGCTAACTTAGTATAAGAAACTGTAACTGGACGTTAGAAGTGTTTACCTCCATGCAAACCTGTGCAAACCCACTTACAACTGCTTAAAAGTGCCTTAATCACTCTGTATCCAATGGCCCTTGTTCTGCCCAGCAACAAAATAAACAGCATTGGCAATGCTCAAACCCAGGATCCTGCACCTTATAGCCAAAGTGATTCACCACTAAGCCATGTCAAATATACGTAGTGCTAATGTTTTCACGAACATATCAGCCAGTACAGTCATTCAACAGTACAGGAAATGTATTTAAACATGTAGATGTATGTGTGTGTATATATATTTATATCTAAATAAATATAACATATCTATATATGTATATATATATATATATATATATATATATATATATATATATATATGTAAAAGTACTCACAGTTCCCTTGTTAGGAAGGAGCGTATGCTTTACCAAAAGCTTTGCCAAAAACAATGTAGAGAGCAGTAGCCCAAGGCAATGAACGATGTGAATCACAATTCCTCACGTTATTCATATACGGATCCAAATCATCCACACAGGACACAAACAAATAACTGTGCCAGCAGTAAATCCAACGTGAAATATACGCCAATGTACACCAAATAGCAAAAAACTCCTTTAATGAAAATGAGCGCTTTCGCGATATTCAATATCGCTTCATCAGACAAACGTTAAAACACATACAACGTCTTAAATACATGGCTTTCAAGAACAACAAACCAATTGCGTGAAACTTTAAGAAATTTAAAATTCAAATACCTGCAAATCAGAGCTGTAGGGAGCTCTGCTGAGCAACTTCCCAATCTAAAGCTCCCGCTGTTTGTACAGCTCAACCAAACAAGCGCATACTAATGACGCCTCAAAGAGTAGTCCCTTCATAAAGTAAACACGTCAAATAAGTGGTGAATCAGTAAAATAAAAATGAAAATAAAAATAAAAACTTCATGTTATATACAACAACGCTAAAATAAAAGCCCTAGTATATTTACAACCATTATTAATAAGGCCGTTATACTATTTAAACACAAATTGATTGCTACTGATGGCCGTTCAAGTTGTATATTAACTAAATTACTTAAAAATAGTTCCCTTGTATAAAGGAAACATATATTAATTGCAAGTGCTAAAAATCTGGAATTGCATCCTAGGAGCGTATATCAAAATTTACGATCTAAATACCGGATACTTGTCATGCCACAATTCACTACCAAATACAATGTGTCATCTGATATTCAAATCAAGCAGTAAACAAGAAGTCGATGTATGCATGTCTATATATATCAGATGTAGAATATAAACAAGGTAACACGCTAGCCGTGGTAAAGAGGGCAACAATGTATAACCTACGAAGGCATACTGTGAAATTAAAATAAAACATTTCTAAGTAAAACACACAAACTTGGACTATGCACAGATAGTCTAAGGACATCAAATGGTCTTTGAAATATGTAAGTCACTGGTCCTGCGAGGGATCGTAATGTAGGCATAGTATAAGCTACCTAAACATAACACTAGATCATCTGGTAGAAATATTGATCCATGAACCGCAATGGCATACCATTTAAATGAAGAGTGGAATAAACATAAAAACTAGAAAAGGACCATAAGACATACCTACAAAAATGTTCATGATCTCAACATTATAATATATAGGTATTGGAGGTCGACTTGCAGATTACTGAATGCTTGTATAAAAAACGTTAATATGTCTGCATTAGGGGTCAATGGTTCAAATGCTGAAAAAACTTATGGTGAAAGAACCATCTATGACTGAAGGCACCAAAATGCTAAAAAGCATATAACATAACCATAATGTTGGATATCAACGTAAGGGTCTACTCTTTAAATGGGGCTTGATAGAGACTGTATCATTTAAACCTCTGCCCCTGTGTGCTCCCAACCTAAGGATCCATTTTTGTTCAGCTTGCTCTGTCCTGTTAACTATGTCCCCTATTCTAGCTAATATATTCTCCACATGGAGTACTTGAAACCAGAATTCATGCTGAGGTCCCTCGGACAGCATGTGTTTCGCCAGAGCACTACTACCATCTTCTCTACTGAGACAGTAATAATGGTCACGAATCCGTTCTTTTAAAGATCTGTTGGATTTACCAACATAGTACCTAAAACATCTAACGCAATGTGCCACATATACCACATTGCGTGTTAGGCAAGTCGCATTCACCCTGATGTCCCACAATCTCCCACTATCAGGATGTTTAAAGTAGTGGGAGGAATCTATATACTTGCATTGTGGACACTTGTCACATCTAGATGTTCTCTCTAAACCTGTGCTGTGTGGATAAGTTTGTGTTGGATGGCACAATAGTTGTTTTAAATTGGGCATATTACTATACGTAAACCTTGGTACTTTGCCAACTATTTCTTTAATCTTGTCATCACTCGACAAGATATTCCAGTTATCATAGACCGCTCTCCTAAGAACGTTGGTATTACTTCCAAAGGGTACCACTAACTGTTCATATTTGGACCTGTTGGCCCTAGTGACCTTCTCACCAACTTGGTTTGAAAAAAAGGGCTGGGCTCTGTTCTTCCTTAAATCATGAATACTGGAGTACACATCCTGCACTTCATTAGTTAGATAGCCCCGACATAAGAGACCTTCCTCAAGAATGTCAAGTTCTTTTTTGAACATCGGTTCAGTGCTCGATAGACGTGAGGCGCTTGGCCCTTCACTATATTTGCAAAAATCGATGGATTATGCATACTTGTCCTGTGCAGGTACGAAGGTCTATAACATGCCTTTCTATGTACCCCAGTGAGCAATTTTCCTTCCTGCTTAAACACTCGAACATCTAAAAATACTATGGAATGTCTGGAATGATCCATAGTAAATTTGATGAAGTTGGTGGCATTGTTCAATCTATGGTGGAAATCATTCAATTGTTCTACAGACCCCCTCCATACTAAAAAGAGGTCATCTACAAATCTTTTCAGATATATCACTCTCGGAGTGTTCATTATATATTTGCACTCAAACTCCGCCATCACAAGGTTGGCGTAGCTATTGGCACAACTGGTGCCCATAGCTACGCCACTCTTTTGCCTATAGCAATTCTCCTCAAACAAGAAAATGTTATTTTCTAACACAATTTCCGTCAGAAGACAAAGGAAGTCTATCCTCGTTGGTGTTAGCGTTGTTGTCCTGTTCAAAAAAGACTTAAGATATGCTAGCCCTTGGTCATTGGGTATGCAGGTGAACAACGAAACCACGTCCATAGTTACTAGTATAAGGTCATCAGGGAACATCAAATTGCCAAAATTGGAAAAAAGGCTATTCAAAAACTGTTCCGTGTCCTTTAATAAAGGCTCATGGTTAATAAGACACTCTTTAAGTTGTTTGTCTAAATAAATGGAAACCGGTTCCGTTATCCAACCTGCACCCGAAACTATAGGCCTAAATTCTGGTTGGTATAGGTTCTTGTGTATTTTGGGCAGCCCACTGATTGTGGGAATCAAAGGAAACTCCACCGTGAAATATCTAAACAAATCATCAGACATGAGACCTAAATGTTTACATTCTTCTAGTGTATGTACTACCCTATATTGGGTTGTAAGAACGTCATTCAATGAAATTC
Organism: Protopterus annectens; assembly: GCF_019279795.1. NCBI lineage: Eukaryota > Metazoa > Chordata > Ceratodontiformes > Protopteridae > Protopterus > Protopterus annectens. The sequence continues at coordinate 259,472,505 of NC_056725.1, forward strand.
TCTCATATGAGTCACTGATCAATAAGTTCAACATTTTATCGTGATAATATTTGTGGTCTAATACCACAACAGGACCTCCCTTCTCGGCTGCCCGTATTACAATATCCTTATTCCAGCGAAGTTTGTGCAGAGCTTCATTCTCTCCTTTAGACAAGTTGGTGTGTATCACTGGAGGGGGATGTGCAAACTCCTCATATAGTTGATGTTCCACTGTTTTGACAAACACTTCCAAACTAGGGTGCAAATGAGGTACAAATAAACTCTTTTTCTTAAAGTCATTATGAAAATGTGACCCTTTATCTCCGGATTCAAAAGATGATCTTAGTGTTACCCGACGTGCAAACAGTCTTACTGATAATAAAGCTTGACTGATATCCATTCTAGTAGTAGGTATATAAGAGAGGCCTTTGTTAAGTACCTCCTTCTCTTCTGTTGACAAGTCATACCTTGAAATGTTATATACCAAGCATCTAGAATTCTCACTGGTCGACCTATAATTTTCTTCCATAGTGATGTTAACACTTAAAGATTGTTGTTCCAGAACTTCGGTAGTGTTTTCTGTTGGTGCATATAAGGGGGTTCCTTCCTTTTCGCCCCCCGATTGAAATCCGAATCCATCGAACGCTTCCTGCCTGTTCTTATCGGTAAGGGAAAAACCGCCTCATTCTGCCCTTCTAGTTGTATTCTTCGTCTAACCGCTCCTGCCAAGGAGCTAGCAGGCTCAATCATTCGCTTACTCATGTCAGTTGTAACATCTGTACCTGAGACATGTTCCTCAGTGGGTGTAGTATAAACTGATCCCACTGCTTGTGGAGAAATAACATTAATCAATGAGGTTGGGTTATCACCTTGATGCATCTCAGTTTGTACTACATCATTTATACTGTCATTAGTTGAGCTCCTAGTTGTTGTAGGTAAATTATGTTGATTAAGCTCTTTATTTGATACTGATTGAAACTGCTCCCTAGGTAATGGAGGGAGCCTGCTGTTTGTACGTCCAGCTCCTAGGTCTATTGGAGCTGGTTGTGTACTATTAGTGGAACGTACACCACTGACAGGATTCCTTGGCCATACAAATACGTTGTTACTAGCAAAATCCTGTTTATCTCTTGCTAGTTTTTTTCGCTTTATATTCAGGAGATTCTTTTCATACCTCCCTATTTTTTCCATTGCCTCTTGCAAGTAAAACTCTGTTTCATCTTCTCCACAATTCTCAATCAGCTTCTGTTGTAGATCCAATATTGTATCCTTGCTGGCCTTCTCCATGGGTTGAAAGAAATTAATGAGTAATTGAATATATTCTCTGCTGGCTCGTAAATTTATTTGTTGCCATTCCGCCAGCAGAGTTGGATATGTGTTACCATAGGTTGGCATATTCAGGATACGGAGGCCTCTAGGAATGACCCCCGTACTCAAACACGCTTCCATATGGAAGCGCTGTGCAATCAACCTCTTCACCCTATATAATTCATTCTCAATGTCTCTTTTCAAACCCCTGATTAACTGTTCATTACGACCATCCTCTCACAGATTAGTAAAATCAACTGTTTGCTCAGCACCAAATAGCGGATTCTGCTCATATTCTAAAAAAGTTTGTAAGTTCTTGTTAACATATGCACAGGGTATATCCAACTGCGCAACCATACTGTTCGCTCCTTCCATATCGCCAAACAAATGTTAAACAAAAAACCAAGGCAAGAGATCCCAGATGTTTATGTAAAAGTACTCACAGTTCCCTTGTTAGGGAAATAATTTTTTTTAAAAACTTTGGGAAAAACAAAAAAAGGAGCAGTAAACCCCAAGGAAAAACTGTAATCAAAATTTCCTTAAGAAAATTTAAAATTAAAATTTTATAACAAAAAAACACAAAACCAAATAATGGCCAAAAACAAAAACCAATTTTAAATTTAGAAAATTTTAAACCCAAAAACCAAAACCATTAATAAAATCTTTTGTTTAATTTTTAAAACAAACAAATTGGGGTTAAAAACAATATCCGGGTTTTTAAATTTAAATTTTTTTTCCAAGAACCCAAAACCAATTAAAAAACCTTTTAAAAAATTTTAAAAAATTTTCAAATAAATTGGGGATCTACAAATTTTTTTTAAATGATAATCCCTTTTTTTGGTTGTTTTAAAATAGGGCCTTATTTTAGGTTGTTGGGAAAAACAAAATTTTTTTTATTTTAAATTTTTTTTTTGGTTCCCCTTTTTGGGTGAATTTAGAAGGCACCTTTTCAAATTTTATATTTTTTTTTTACAAAACATTTTTAAAATTTTTCCCAATTACAACTTGAGCATATTTTTAATTTTAAATTTTTTTTAAAAGTTTAACCCTTATTAAAATTTTGGTTTGGGAAAAATTCCAGGGGGTTTTTTTTTAAAACTTTGGGGCATATTTTTAAAAAGGGGGTTTTATTTTTTAAAAACATTTATTTTCCTTTGGGTTTTTTTCTTTTTTTCTTAAGGGGAAAATTTTTGGGTTTGTATCCCCTTTTTTGGGTTGAACTTACAAACGAAAAAGAAATTGTTTTCTAGCAAACAGTTGATTTTTTCCAGGTTTTGAATTTTTAAATTTCTTTTAAAATTTTTAAAATTTTACTTCCATTTTGGGGTGTTTAATGGGTTTATTCCGGGCCCGTTCCACCCCCTTTTTTTGGAAACTTTTGGGGAAAGGGAACTTTCCCAACAAGAAAACTTTATTAACTTTTAACCCCTAAACAAGGGGTCTTTGGCCCGGTTTTTGTTTTTAATTTTTTCGAAATGGAAAAATATGGTTCCCAATTGGAAAAAACCCCGCAAAGGTTAAAAAGGGTTTTTTTAAACTTTTTGTTGGGAACTTTTTTTCTGAGAAAAGTTGTTTTTAACCGGGGAAGGGTCAAGAACTTAACTTTGAAAAGACAAAAATTTATTTAAAAAGGGTTGATTATTTCCCAAGGGAAAGGGGTTTTTGGGGGTTTAAGGGGACCTGAAATGAAATAGGAAAATTAAATCCGGCAATGGAACTTTTAGACGGAATTACTTATCTTAATTTTTTAAACCCCATGGAAAAAAGGGTCTTTTGGCAAAAAAACTGAGAGAATTTAAATCAATTTTTTTTAACAATGGAAAAAAAAAATTCCCTGTATAAAAAAATCAAAAAAAAAGGGTTTTGGGAAACCGGAAAAAACCAAAAACGTCGGGGGACTAAAGAAAACCACCAATGACCTACGAAAACGGCTTATTTGGGGTTTTCAATCTATCAAAAAAAGGCTTAATCACATAATTCCCACAACAATTAATGACAATAAATGATGAGTAAAAACTGAGATGTAAAGGGGATAAAATCTTTATTAATGTTATTTCTCCCCATGGGGTCTTTAACCCCAAATTTTCAGGTACAGATGACAACTGACTTAAAAAATTGACCCCAAGAAAAAAACAAAAGAATGAGGGGTTTTTCCCCTTGATAAGAACAGGCAGGAAGCTTTGATTTTTTCAATAAAAGGAAAGGGAAAATTTTCCCAAAAAAAAACCCCAAAAAAAATCAAGTGTTAAAACACTATGGAAGAAAAATATCCAGTTTCTAGATGCTTGGTATATAACATTTCTATGACTTTAAAGAAAGGGGGAAAAAAAAAGGTCTTATATCTATGAATGGATATCAGTGATTATCAGAAGACTGTTTGCCCTAAAAAAGATCATCTTTGAATTAAAAGGGGCCCTTTTCATAATGACTTTAAGAAAAATTTATTTGTACCCCATTTGCACCCCAGTTTGGGAAATGTTTGTCAAAAAAGGGGAAAATCAACTTTTGACATTAGTGATACACCAACTTGTCTAGAGAATGCCCTCTGGTAAATATTTACCAAAGGGGTTGTGTTTTACAAATATTATCCATAAAATTTGTTATTGATCTGACTATAAAAATTTTATTGGATTCTTCAACCCAATATGACATACCTGAAAATGTAAAAACTCATGTCTGATATTTGTTTAGATATTTCCTATTTCCTATTCCCACAACAATGGGTGCCCCAAAAAACAAGAACCAAAACCAAATTTGGCCATAGTTTGGGGCAGGTTGATAAAACCCCTTTAAAGACAAACAACTTGAGTTCTTTTCCTGGCTTTAAAAGGAGAACATTTTAATACCTTTTTTAATTTTTGGAATTTTTGTTTGATACCTTTTTAAACTATGGGGGTTTCGTTTTCACCCGAAATGACCAAAAAAGCGACAAGCTTTTGAAAGGAAACAAAACCCCAATGCCCTTTAAAAAATTTTGGGAAAAAAAAAATTTTGTTTAGGGTTTCAAGGAAAAAGTGACATGGGGAAGTTTGAACTCCCAAATTGTATCGGGGTTTTAAAATATAATACCTGTATCGAATTTTAACCCTTTTTTAGGGAGAACTTAAAGTTTCCCCCTTTGTGCCAAACTTTTCCAAAATTCATGGGTTTAAAAAGATTTTTTTTTCAAAAAACCCCGTTTGAAATTTATAGGCCCAAAAATCAAAAATTTTTAAAAGTGGGGTGCCCCCTTAGATAAACAAAAAAAAACCTTAAA
>NC_056725.1:259477547-259494404 GCF_019279795.1 Protopterus annectens
AGGGGGTTTTAGATGTCAGGGGTAATGTGTAATGCATACATGTCAGGTAGTGTAGTCAGGCTGCTATGATGCATTTCAGCTGTTAGTAACACTGATTGATTGCGATCTCCATAATGTTATCTGTTTCTGTTGTAGGTTTACATGTGTCAGCAGGAGGATGTTCTGCAGTCATATTCCACAAGGTTTATGGCACTGTGGTGACACCATGGCTGTGACATATCCTGTGTACAGTTGCACACATGTCACAGGTTTTATAACAGTTATTGCCTGTGCCACATTGACAGGTGACCCGCTGGGACATGTATAATATGCAACCTTATGTCAACCCATCCACATACACCCACATCCTTACTTGGCCACACTGTGACAAGACCCCTACCTAGGTATGTAGTGGTACTGAACTGTGTGGCTTTCATTGCACACACCACACAACATGTAGGGTGAGGTGTGTACCAGGTTTTATGCTGCATGCAGGACATCCACAGACATATACAATATGGTAATGGGGGATGTAATGGTTGTATATGGACAATGCATAGTGTGTCATACCATCATATACACATTGACAGACAAATAACAGGCAGACATACATCTTAGAGACCTGAGCTTATTGATGCTAACTAACTAGTCCATGTGTCCAATGTGTTACAGGTAGGCTGCACACAGCACATGTGTAACTGGGCCCTATTGTGGTATCAGTTACCTGTATGGTTGATGGTGACAGTGGTCACAAGTAAGTGGTATGTGAGACATATACCGGGTGTACCATGGTGTAATAACAGTGTACACAGCACCAATATCCTTTAGTGGATATTGTATGCACTGGAACCCACTATGACACTCTGACATACCCACTATCACACATTGCCCATGAAGGCAATACAACCCATTGTATATCGCAACAGTTGTACTACAGGGATATGCATCTAAGGCACATGCCACAGGCATAGTAGGGTGTTGTATTGACCATGTCTCACTTATAGGCAGCGACAACACTATCTGTACTACTGTGTGTGGCAATGTGTGGTGTAATAGGAGTATGTGGCCTTGGAATGGTGTACCTTACAGATATGCAGACATGCACACATACAGACATTTGGCAGACCTCAATGGGTTTCCCATGCCTATCAACCCATTTGTACAACACTGTTATGCTGGTACTGCAAGGCACATATAGCTGTTAGAGGGATGAGTGTAACAGGGTACACGTCATGTCCAATACAGCAACGGCCACATCTGACTATGGCAATGGGTGTTGAGCTGGTTGTGAAGGCTGTCATAGAATTTCAAAATACAGGTGTACTAACATATAAACATTGCTATCCCAAGTAATGCACACATACACATGTCAGTACTGAGGTGCATTGCTGCAGGGGGTCATAGCTGTGTACCTAGCTATTGTCCATGGAGAGATTGGTTGTGTAGGGGGTGTGTGTACATTGGTATCATGCCACTTGCCTTGTGCCAGCAGGCAATCTATTGACAGACACCATGTTAGTGACTGTCAGGGTGAGAGTGACATGCATCAGCCAATCCTCTGGGTGCCTTCTACACGTGGCCACTGAGGTGATCCAGTTGACATGTATGCAACATGTATTACAACACATGGTTGGTGTCTGTGATGGAGACCTGTACTCAAGCATGTTCTGTTGACTGTGGTAGTGTAGTGTAGTGTAGGTACCTGTGACATGTGGCTCATACAGGGTGTTGTCTCCTATATGTGACAGGTAGTACACAGCTGGCCAGACATGTCAGTGTCAATCAAGCATAGGTTGTCTGTACATATCCCAGCTGAATACCTGCCATCTTCACATCTGTAGAGGGACTGACAGACATCACTTTGGCGAGTAGCTATGCAGTCGGATGAATGTGTCAACAGATGGATGTTTGACAACAATATGTATGCCATTACTACATGTTGTAAGTCCTCACTAACATGTGCTGTACAGACAGTACTCTACAGTTACATTCCACATGTCTGATTCTTATCCAGTATGGGATATATACTGTGACACAGCCCACACACGACAGTGAGGCCTCAGAGTGCAGCTATGCCCGCAGGTGTGCTTGTTGTCAGTAGTAATGTTAGCACTCTACCCTTGCCTGGGACAGCACTGTCAACAGTAGTAATGTCATGTTACATTACATGCCAGTGTGACAGCACATACCCTGGGTTGCTACCCCTGCATGTAACACATTCATATGGCTAACAGTGCTGTGCAGGTCTCATATATTTGTGTGTCCCAGACATGACACTCAAAACCTTTTGCTACTGTAATGACAGCACATAGATGCATGTACTACAGTGGCATTACATATACTTATTACAGATGTCATTTCCCAGGGTTTGACATAGCCTTGTATGTTAAGCAGAGATAGTCTCTGATTAGACGATATGCCACAGAGTATAGCTGGAAGTTTTCTAGATGGTCAGCATAGGGCATCTGCTTTAGGTCTGTGATTCTTATAGTGAGGTATTTCCTCTGCCTTCCCAGCTGTCGCAGATGTCTTGTGAGGTACATACCAAATCGGCCGTTGTACTCTATACTGGGTGCAATGAGGGATGAGTACAGTGGGACAATTACCTCCTTTTTTCTGGATGAAAAGCCCTCAGTGATGAGGTGTGCCACATAGGAGGATTTCCTTACTGTTGTGGCAATGTGGTTAATGAAGGTGAGACCACTGTCCAAATGTATCCCTATGTCTGTCATCACACTTTCAGTATTTAGTATACTGCCACCTATGTGGTAAATCATGGGTACATGGTATTTCCAAAGGGGATAACTATACATTACTTGGCATTAAGCTTGAGCCCATGGCTCTGGCACCAAACATCTGTTTCTGTAAGGCCCTGTTGTAGAATATCCACATAATTTGGGGATGCAATAATGGCTCCCAGTTTGCAATCATCTGTGAACTTTGTTAGCCAGAGATCCATAGTGTTGGCCTGTCCTTCAGAGAAGTAGATGCCAAACAAGAGCGGTGAAAGGACTAAACCCTGAGGTACCCCACTTGTCACTTGTATGGAGCTGGGATTGGAGTTGGCTACTTTTACAGTCTGGGTTCCATCAGTAAGTCAGTTGGCAACCCATTGAGTGACGCAGGAGTTTGTGGCCAGCTTCATAAGTTTAACTATGTCTCCAGAGTGGGGGATGGTGTTGAAGGCCTTGGGCAAGTCCAGATAGGCTGTGTGGACCACATTACCCTCTTCCACAGCTCCGGAGACTGATTCAAAGTAGTCAATCAGGTTCAGGAGACACGATCAGCCCTTCACGAGCCCAACCCAGGTGGAGTCCAGTGTTTGCTGGTTGCCAATGTCTTTGTTTATAAGTTCCATGATAATGCATTCCATGCCCTTGCAGATCAGGCTCATCAGATTGATGGGATGGTAGTTCCTGGGATCCAAGGTGGATCCCCCCTTGTGGACTGTGATAACTGTAGCAGTGCACCACTCAGTGGGATCAAAGCCTGAGGTGAGGCTATGATTAATCATGACACTTAGGTGAGGTGCAACTTTATTTTGTAGTTCATGTAGTACACATCCTGGGATGTCATCTGGTCCCATGGATGCTGTATTCCTAGCTGTGGAAAGTGCGGTTTCTACCTGTGTCTGGCCATGATTACTGGAATTGGCAATCTTTTGGTAGTGAGATGGGCCCTTTAGGGGTGAGAGGAGGGTGAAAGTGGCACTAAATCGATATGCCCAGATACTGGCAAACTCCTTGGAATCAATATATTTAATGCCATTCTGTAGTAGCTCAGAGCAGTTCTGAGCATTGCCATTTAGATTCTGGACATAACTATAGAATGCCTTGTGGTTATCTTTGGAATCTTTGGCAATTATATTTACGTAACAAGCTTTGGAGGGTTTTGAGGGATCTCAGCTTCTTACTGAGGCTGGTAAGGGAGCAGTTTGCATTTTGGGATTATCCTTTTTTCTTCAACAGTTTCTTCCTTCTGGTGTATACTTTGTTTATGGCAGTGGAGCACCAGATTGGCTTTTGAGAGACAGTCTTGGTTCTATTTGGGATACACCATGCATGAGTGATGTGCCCAGAGTGCCCTAGGCAATTCACCAGTTGCACTTTTTAGCTCCTGGTTCCATGGAGTCGGGTGAAGTTTGTCACTTCACCTGGCATGACATTGGCTTTGGAGAGGGTTCTCAAGTGAGGTTTCACTTCATGGTGGGGTATGATGCTCAACAGACACTTTATGGTCAAATCACAGGGGGGGCATCACGGTGTGGAGCATCTTTTCTCCCATGTTGGTAATGACCAGGTCTAGGATATTGAAGCCCCTCATTGGACAAATGATTAATTGACCCAGGCCAACGTATGGGAATTTAAGGAACCGCTAGTAAAAGGTAAGGTACTCAATAGTTTTCCAGTTAATAGCAGAGTAGCTGGAAATCACCCAGTATTATGGTAAGTTCTGGTTGTATCTAATATTGTCCAGTATGCTGCGCTGCAGCAGCACCTTTGGGGTATGGGGATCTGTAGCAAGCCAAATCTACTTGCCCTACTCTGTGTTAGTGTACTTGGAGATTCTCAGATGCATTGTGTTGAGAACTAGGCTGGAGGTGGGAATAATCTTGGTGAATATGATACTCCTCCATCTGTAGTGTTGTGGCTCCTGGTTTGCTGCCCAAATGTGATAAGAGGTGTAGCTCTGGTATTATAGGTTTACTCTCTGTAGTGTTGAACCAGGGTCCCACACAGCAAAGATATTGATGTTCTATTTGTGGGTAAAAAAGCCCCTTAGAGGCCTTTTTTAGGTTTAGACTTCTGCATTGGTGGCATTACCTTCAGCTCTTTGCAAGTGATTGTATTCATTACGGTGGTTTGGTTTCAAACCCTGTCAGATAAGCGCACTATGGGGTGGCAAGAGCTGTAGCCAGTAACCTGAATCCCAGGGCAACAGGTGCAGACCAACTCTGGCAAAGCATTGTAGTTTGTCAACTGCGCTCGCCCCAGTATGAGATACTGATCCCTTTGAAATTACTCCGTAGTTTCAGCTACCTGTTGAAGTCATTGCTGTGTATATGTATATGTATATGTGTGAGTGTTTATATGTATATATATATATATATATATATGTATATATATATATATATATATATATATGTATATATATATATATATATATATATATATATATATATAAAATATATATATATATATGTATACACAAATATCTCCATATATGCAGGTGGATATGTATATGCCTATATATGTATGTGGATATGTATATGTGTATATATCGGGTATAGATATGTGGATATATGTGTGCAATATATATGTTTACCATATGTCCAGAACATGGAGGAGTCCTACATCAGCACCCTCATAGACCCAAACCCCTCAGCACAAGGGATGTCAGTGGCGTATTGCAGGTATATATGTAGACTGTTGCTACTACAGGGGGTGTCTTAATGACATGTTGGCTGTGGGAGGCCTATATCGGCTGTAGACATGTGCACTAATAGGCTACAGAAGAACAATATCCTAAGGACACATCATAGTACAGTACCACCAACATACAGTAATGATCCCGTGGACTACAGCAGGGATATGACCAATATATGTGGACAGTCTGGCACCTGTGGTCAGTCCAGTATATACACATATCCCCTTCATGGCATGGACCACGCCACCAATGTGGATACTAACCATGTACATGGGCAAGTATACACACATTTCCTACCTATGCCCATACAGCTTATGCAGGCACACACACCCAGTCTGTCCCACACACACACATGTAATACCTGGTGGTGCTGTTGAGCTCACAGGCTACATACAGTAGATAGTATATATCTGTACAGCATACCACTGCTTTGCCAGTCATTGACAACAGCTATGCTGGGCCCAAAGTAAGTGTTGTGCATGTCTTGGTAGCCACAAGTGGACATAACAGCACATTGGGTAATTACATTAGGCTGCTATGCATGTCACACACAAAACAGATAGACAGACTGCCACAACACTGACTACATAATTGTATGGGGAATACAAATGTACCTGCAATTATAGCGTCACATCTATAAGGTCACAACACAGCATAGCAGATAATTCGTGAGACAATGAATACCCATATCCAATGTCAATAATGCAGCCACAGCCACATATGATACACACACTATAAATGAGACTGCCCCATAACACCATCCCTCATATGTGCCACTCAATAATAATTCAACCCTACCTACACCAGGTCATGGCACAGTGTGGTCCGGATGGCTGCCCCTGATATGGGGACACGGTGTGTCTGGCCCATGATGGTTGGCTTAGGTACCATACACTGTGAGCAGCATGTAACATCAGATAGAACAGGACCGAGAGCACAGGCACCCACAAGGTTCGCAAGGAGCCTGAGGTTCATAAACACAATACACAATCTGCTGTCAATCATCCCATCTCATGGGTCTACAACCTGCTCTGAGCCACATGTGTCTCTTCCACTCTGCTGCGGCCTCTGTACCCCAGGATTAATGCACTCTACCACACAACACACACACACACACACACACACACACACACATACACACACACACACACACACATCACAGATCAAAAATAATCCACAGGAACACACATTAAGGGAAATATGTACATATGTTAGGTATTGTTTCTCATACACTTATTTATATTTTATATTTACTATAACTAATATATGAAACTGTATATGCTCTATTAGCTTCATTTTTAGGAGTCAGATAGCTGTTGTGCTTCATGAGTTTAGTGTGGTGGGTGACGGGTCAGGAATGGCTCTTTGGATAGTGAAGGCTGCAGACCCTGCCCTCATACACAGACTACAGTACTATACACACAAACACAGAATGCCCAAGCAATGTCCTCAGAAACAACCCCTACTACACACACATGTCCAGTAGTCTGTTATCTGACTGGTTTGTTATCAGGTATGATGTCAATAAATAATGGTGTACAGAAATATATGCAATCTATATATATGTGGGCTTCCATCTGCACAACATGCGTGCACCTCTGCAGTCTAGAGGTCATTGTATGTAATAGTGTTATATGCCCCTGTAAGTCATTGTATGGGGGGGGGGGGTATGCACCATAAGTATCCTAGGGTATTACAACATGTGAGGAATACCAATAGTAAGCTGCCTTAAGGTATACGGATGTACATTACCATACATTTTACCTTGTGAACATTGCTGGCCTACTGCTTACTGCCATCAGTGTGATTGTGATGATTTCAGTTATAATAAAAGCCAAGTGAAAGCACTCCAAATACACCAAAAAATCCCAAAAAGAGTGCAGCGAGCCAAAACAGGAAACCCGAAAATTAAATCCACTCAATTTATTGACAACAGCACTAAAAAGCATTAACGTTTTTAAATAACACAGCAAGTACTTTGCCCTCAATACTGAATTCATGAGATACATAAATTTAATACCATTCATCCCTTAAATACCTAAGTTAAAATCAATTAACCAATGACATGTTAATAAAACATTTAAATGGACAAACCAATGTACTCTCTAGGCTCATAAATATTCATGATTCAACATTTAATATATTCCCTTACTACTCAATGCTTGTCTATTTGATAAATTGAATTAAAAAGCTTATATAAATATACAAAAACATCCATATATTACCTTTCATTTGTAAATAAGTAAATAAATACATAAAAAGCATCAATAAAATATAATTGTACATGAATAAAAAAACTGCATATAAAATCCCATAGTGGCTGGCTCCCTCTAGTGTCATAATTCATGATTAACATTAAATTCTATTAGCTCTTAGTTTTAATAATGGTATTATTGTTAAAAAATCATTAAGACCTGCCCCGGGATTCATGAACCTTGCGCCAGGCGCACGCATAGCGTAGGCGCCACAACGCCAGATATGGCCGCCGAGCGATTCAGGTACGATCCAATTCCACGTGCACTACCGGCGTGCGCCTGAGTTGCACCGCTTCCGGCGTAGGTATGTTAAACACCCCATGTGCGGTGTTGCACCATGCAAATGAAGGCATATAGCGATCCACGGGCGCAGGCGTATAAGCACGGCAATGTAAACCAAAAAACGGTTTACATATACCCAAACATGACATAGGAATAACGGAAGGCTGTCAACGTCAGGTATCATACTGTTGCAATATGCCAATGGCGAAAGACACCGAGAATGTCAAAAGAAAACATGCACAAAATGTAAATAATGTCATAAATGGTATGTAGAAACCACAGCAGAACCCCAGGACATGTCCGCAGAAGGTGCTAAACAATGAAATAATATGACAATGTCATAAAAGAGCAGTATAATACACATCAGCTTCACAGCCACAATACACCATAGTATGCATGGAAAGCCACAACCACAGCGCAAGGGTTGCCAAGGAGTGGCGGCAGTGTTCGCCAGCGTAACTACGTATTAGTAGTCAATGCCATGCAAATGAGGCAGATAATACTGAATCGCAAAACCCCGCCGGCGTAAGGCTGCACCAAACGGCGCAGCGGTAATACACCGAGGAGTGGCCCAGAGGGAATACATGTCAACCGCAGAGGGGTGTGCCACTGTAGGAGGAAGCACATTGGAGCCCAGCAAACATGGGCTGTACAATGCACATCACAGCAGCAGGACCGGCGTGTGGGGAAATAGATGCACTGAGAGTACACAATGTGCGCAGAGATGCATGTGCACGAGGATGACTACGTTCCCCTAACCCAGTCATGTGACGGCCGCCCCATCAACAACAACGGATACAGGAAGGTGATGCGGAGAATATGAGGAAATGCGGAAGCAGTGTAATTGGAGTCGTAATGAGCAATCAACACCAATCAACCCACGAAGGGCAATTGGCAGCAGCTGACAACTCTGCATGCAGAAACCCGCAAAACGGGAAAGGGGAGGCATATGAATGCAAAGAAAGTAGGGGATGTAGCAGAATTGCAAAGAGTGAAGAACCGATACAGCACAGCCAAGTAGAGAGGTAGCATAACGGCGGCGGCAGACAAAATGCATGATATGCCATGTCCCAGAAATGACACATGACAGGGCTCTGCAGGATGCAATCCAGGAAATAGTATGCGCAACGTGCAGAAACAGTAAGGTAAGGCCTAAAGCTAAACCAATGCAGGCAAGTGTAATGTAACACCAAAGGCAACAGCGCAGTGCCAACGGTAAAACACGGAAGATAATCCACAGATACGGCTGCACAGACACACCCAATGACATCACCGGGTGTACAGCACAACAGTATAAAGTGTGAATGCACACAACACACAGCGCGTATTCCCAAACGCCGCACTGTAGGTGTAAACACACGGGGAACTTTTAAAATGTATATGTTGGGTGCCGCCGTGGCCGTGATACATCAATATGTGTCAGAGACAGACGGAGTTGCGGAGGAGGGTGCCGACAACTACCGTAGGCCTCAGAGGAGAAGGAGAGTGTTCAGACCAAGGGTAACCTACCAGGGGCTACAAGACCTGGAGATAGTAGAGCGTTACAGGGTGGACAGGGACACGTTACAGCAAATAGCGGAGCTGTGCCGGCCACGCCTGAGAACAAGAAACAACAGGGGAGCCATCCCAGTGGACACAAGGTATGTGTAAGCATGCGAGAATACTGGCTGCGGTACGCTGAAAAGGTAACCGGGGATATAATGGGCATCAGGCATCAGCATCCAGGGTACACACCAGTTTCTGGATGCCATGTTACGATATGCCAGCGGTATATATACTTCCCAGATCTCCAGGAGGTTGGCTAGCAATATAAGCCACTTCCACCGTGTGGCACAATACCGGTACTGGGTGCGATAGACTGTGCAGCACGTACAAATCAAGTCACCACCTGGGAGGGGCAGGCGTACATAAACCACAAGGGATTCCCCTCCATCCAATTGCCAGGTGGTGTGCAATGCGCGGGGGAACATGTGTGTGCTGGCAGCCCTGGAAGCTACCACGACTCCCATATCTGGCATGCCTCACAGCTGTATCAGGTATTAGCCAGAGGAGGGACATCACACAAGGCCACCTTGTGGGGGATGCTGGCTATGCACTGGAGCCGTGGATGATGACACCCATCAGAAATGCACACACACACATGCAAGAACGCCATAATGAGGCACACGCACAAACCAGAATAATCATAGAGCGTGTGTTTGGGATGCTGAAATCACGGTTCTGGTGCTTGGATACATCCGGTGGAGCCCTGCAGTACTCTCCAGGCACATGTGCCCACATATTCATAGTATGTGCCATGCTACATAATATGATCCTGAGGAAACAGCTGCTGCAGGGACATAATGGTGAAGGGCCACAAAGCCCACCACAACTGCCAAGGCAAGCACAGGCACAGAGGGTTCAGCCATGAACACACTGTGCCAGCCCCAGTAGGCAGACGGAGGCGTACCCAATATGCCTATGCCCTGGCAAAGAGGGAACGTATAGCACATACTCTGACAGCGTAGGCCCCATGGACTGACACCTCCCTACCCGCACACACAGTGAAATGGACGGCACACAAACATGGCCACCCGTAATGTGTACCGTATAGGTGGTCCCATGTGTGACTCCAACATAGGCAGCACCCAAACACTGCACACCCAACAGCCAGCGGAGCATGGAACGCCAACACCTTAACTGTACACGGGTCCTACAGCAGACGGCGTTGCTGTATGCTGCCACGTTCGCCGCAAGGTGTATACATATGTGCATATGTGCATACACAGATATGGAGATAGATATCATTACACACATAGAAATATATGTACACATACACATATATAAAGTACAACAGGTAAGACAGGGAATCAGAGGGATTCAAGGTGACAGAGAAGTAAGACGCGATATCTGTACATAGTAAACATAGTGAACGACAACCTGAGTATCCGGGAGGGTTGACAGAACAGGAAACGCCACCCATGGAAAGGTCAACCTACCTAAATGCATAATCGCGAGCCGGGACGATCGCCAGGCCACGGTACAGTAACAGTACATGTGTGGGTAATATTATGAGGATATGAGGGTGGAGGTAGACACCGCCGCCGGTGATGCGGGCAACGCAGGTACTGTGTGCAACCGTCCCTGTGACAGCGGCAGTATGTGTATGTGTGCGGTGAGGGTGTCTTGTGTTCCGCTGTGCGAGTGTAATGTGTGTGCCACTGTAAAATGTGTATGTAGGTGCCATGTGACAGGCAGAGTGGAATAACATGTGTAGGCATACAGTATAGGAACTACAGGCGTATGTACAGCAGTACCCCCAAAGTAGTACTGAGAGCCTCTCCCTGGCTAGGCACGTGGCGACGTAAAATGATGCAAAGCGAAAATGTCCCAGAATGTACCACAGGAATATAGCCAACATGAAATGCAAAGGACGTATGTACAAACCATGACCGTATGTATGACACCGATATGTTAATTGCAAAATGATACGTCGGCAACGTTACACAGCAATAGTCATGTACCGCGGAAATACGCATGTGCTACCCCGGCACCGATCGTGGCTACGTATCGGCCCGTAAACACCGCTGTGTGTTCTACGAGTGTCAAACAAGCAATCGCCACCCGAATAGGTGGCAACCGGTAGCATACAGGCCGTCCCAAGTACAGGACCACAATGACTGTAAATATCCGGGACAAAATGCCAAGGGATAGTCGGCACGTACGAACAACCGCAGATATACTACCGATGTGATGGAGGAATACATGCAGGAAGCACACATGCAGGCGATACCGACACCAGACGACATCAACACAACCTACACTCCCAGAACAACAGACAGGTAACTGCCAGCTCCCCAGGCAGGGATGGAGCACACACACAAGCATACTGTGTATGTAGAAATGCAAGGCCCACAACCCGTACCCATCACCCACAACCGCTGATATACCCCATCGCACATATCAAAGGGATACAAGCCGCAATAGCAGCACAAACATACAGGCAGTCAATGACAGCGGCATAACCGCAACATCTCGCGGGAAACACTATCAGCAGCGGATGCATACCTGCATCCATTGTTTAAAGGAATACAAGAGCTATGTTACACATCCAAATGCAAAACGCCATCGACAGACGCCGCCAGGACAGGGACACCCACATGTCGAACATAATACCATACCCAACACACACAATCCACGGCTAACACCACTGCGAAATGTACCTGACACCACACATAGCGGCTGCAGTCACACATAACATAACACAATATAGACCATCTCCACGAAGGTAGTGCAAATAACCAACGCCCAGGCGAGGAATGAACCATGCCCTAGTTATGACGCGTACTGTACGAATGGAGTAGATGCACAGGTGATATGCGCACAAGTACACCGAGGAACAGCTATTGGTGTGATGAACCCACATGTCGCAGGTGACGACGGATATAAGGATGACTCCTACGATATTCAAACTGTATGCTCATACCGAACCACAAATAAAAAACGGATCGAGTGAGAGACAACGCTATAGCGAGACTCGCAATGGAAAACGGAAGGAAACACAGGAAAGGTATGTAGAACCCACGAGATGTACTTGTGTGTAACGCATGATGTGTATGACGAAGCTGCACTGTATGTGAACGGTGTTTGTAAGTAAGATACCTGTCCATAAAGCAGAGAGTGGTGAAAGGTGGTTATGTAGTGCTATCCCGCTGAGCATACCAACGACTGTGGACACCGTGTGCACAGCAGTGGGACATCATGTACACAGCCGGGATAACCCAAGGGCTGCCACAGGGGGGCATAACACAAAACAATGCCACTACCCACTCCGATGCTGGCAGTGGATGTCCAACAAGGAAGTGCCACAGCAGGGGATAGGACATGTATGTATACTGTCACAGCACACATGTGTATGGGCATATACCATCGATGTCATACATAATGTGCGCACGACGTGCACGTATGCCTCGCAGTAGGGGTTACTATGTCAAGTATGTGTAATGTAAAGCTGTCATGGTGGATATGACAGACATCATACACAGTATCACAGGCATAGCATGCATAATGGAGGTATGGCCTAGTGTTATGTACACTAACAGGATATGTATGGCCTGTACATATGGGACAGAGTAGTAGCAGAATAGCCACCCGAAATGGAAGGAACACCAAGTAACCATGTCCAAACGATCTGTAGCAGGTGCAATGTGTGCAACAATGAAGTCCGACAGGTCCATGTGTAAACACATGTGCAGTGTACACAGTAGTGTCACCTCCCCATGGTAGTGTCCACTGAACAGCAGAGGTGGATGTCAACTGCATGTCTACACAGTACTGCTGCTGTGGTGGTACCATGACTATGTGTCACCCTATCAGCAAGGGAGCTATCACATGAACAGTGCCACAGTGTGTCCCTGTGGGATGTGCACAGGACCTATGTTCCACAGCATGGTGTGTGTTGTGTCTGCGGAAGTAACACAGAAGCCCAGGCCATGCAATGTGGCATGTGTGCACATATGCAGGAGTGCTCCATTCACCCCGCCCACTGCAATTGCCATGTATGAGTACTACATGCATCATGCGGAGGACATGGCCCATGTCAGAGTAGATGACACCCCTGTGTATGTGGTACGCAGATGAGTACAGATGTGTTCCCCGTCTGTCATCTGCATATGTAAACTGTCTGAGCCTGAGACATCACGGCATGATAATGCCGTGCCATGTAAAGTCGTAGCCGTTGTGGAAGGTACACCACAAATGTGTTACTGTAACCCTGCCCGTGTGTAGATGTGTGTATGGCACAGGTACAAAGGCTACCTATGTACCAGCAACACACACAGTACAGATATGTGTGGCCCTGCAGATGTGTAACCATGCCACAGTGGAATATGGCAACCACAGCACCATGTGGGGCATGTGTGTGTACAGCAACCATGTACAATGTGATATGCATGTATGGGGACAGTATCCATGTGATACCCAGTGGATGACTGTTGCTATGCAAAGGTGATGTGCATGCACCATGTGTGATATAACCTGACGCAATGACATCCACACGATGTATCTGCCACACCGACACCTGTACGGTTGTTATCAGTATGAGATGGAGGAGCTACAATGGTGCCAGGTAGGTAGATGTGGGATATCTAGGCATGGACATGACTCTGTGACAGCATGTTGTGTATGTAAGCAAATAGTGAACATGAGGGGCCACATGACTGAGGACTGTGTAATGCCACATGTACCTGACATGTAGTAGGTAGCATGATATGCTTGCACCACTGTGTGTCCTGTCCAGGATTCATATAGCCTAACATCCTGAGACACAGGGTATGATGTGACGGTGGATGTGTACATTGCCAATACCAGAATGTGGAATGGTGCTGAAGGGCAATGCGGACAATGTCTGATCTGTTACCCTCTGTACCACACCAACCACCCATGCAATGGTATGACAGGTGGCCAGCATGTGTATGTGGCATGCTGTGGCACACAGAAGCCCAACAAGGGTGCCAGTAAAGGCATGGAGGTCATCAATGAGTGTGTGAAGCACGGTATGTGAGGATGTGCCCCAGTGCCATACTGAATGGTCCAGTCATGGGTGTAAATGCAGTCCCACACGTGCAATGCAGTACCACCCATGTGTAGTGATAGATGCGTAGTGTGGTGGTCAAGGTACACAATGTCCAAGAACAGGCTAGCAGTTAATTCAGTGGGCTGCTGTGGAGACACATACCAAACAGGTTGGCGGGACATAATAGCTAGGTAGATCGGAAGGTGACATTGGGACAGTGTCTTAGGACATAACGTGTGCATGGCAGTACCATGTATGTGTCCACAGGGACACTGCGATGTCCATGTATGGATTGCAACCCTGTAGTGAGTGAGAGTGTGTATTGTTGGTAGGTACACCATTGCCTGGCATGTTGCCAACAACATCTCATTCGGCAATGCCTGGGTGACTGTTGTACGCTACATCGAATGTGGATGTAGCCAAACAACACAGACATACCACCACACTGCCTGAGGGCCCACACTGCAATGTGCGGCAGTCCAGTGTAGGTAGCTAGCCTTGGAGCATGTGATGGACCATGAGGACCCACCATGACTGTCAAGTGATGCACCCCACACATGTGAATATACTCACCGTGCAACAGCCAGCACATGTGCCCATACAGCAGATGTGCATGGAACATGACTACCACCATGGCGTCTGTGAAAAGGCCAGTACCGCCATGTCTCTGTGTGGAATAGCATGGTCCCTACCATTGCGTACATGTTGTGGAAGTGCACTGTGATATGTGTCAGCATAGTCACGTACACTGTCCATCTGCCGGGGTGCCATGCCATTAACCACCCCCGTCAGCAGACGTCAGTAGTACCGGCTGTAGAGCACATGTACCATGTATGCTGCGATGGGTGTGTGTCCAGGGTGTGGCTAGCAGGGCCGCGAAGCATATATGTTCATCTACCAGAGGGGGGATATCCCTAGGTTTAACACAGCAGACACATGGAGGTATGGTGCATGCCGAGGGTAGTGTAGGTATGGTATGTGTTGTGTAATGTGTCACCCAGCTAGGTGGAGTGCATGGCCAAGCATGTGTGGGTACATGGGAGTCCATACTAGGGAAGTGTGGGTTGCTGTCAGCACATGGCAGTAGCAACTGTCCGAGGTGCAATGTACAGTATGACAACACAGCCAGCATGTAACCTGTGGTGTACAGTGTACTCTCTGTTGTGTGTTACAATGTGTCTAGCGGTCACAAACATGGGTATCTGAACATGGAGTACCTATGATGCATTGTGTTTGGAAAATATACAGTATGTGTGTAAAACATTGTGTGATGTGGGATCCCCTCACCTGTGTGTGTTGCAGTCCAGGTATGTGCCTGGGAGGTATGATCTGTGTACAATCTGGACTGGCAGGTGTGCTGTGCAGAGCATGGAGGCAGGTCCCAGGCACCGCAGATAAATGTCAGGTGTGCACTAGTGTGCGTGCCTTGCTTGTGTGCAGCACAGTGGAAGGTGCAAGCATTGTCCCACATTACTGCATGCCGTGCCTGCCTGTTACAGCCCTGCTGGAGACAGACATGTGACACCGCTGCAGAGGCAGCATAGCATGTGAAGATGTACATGTGGGCTCCACACCCTAGGCAGATGTCCGCAGGTCATGTGTGCCACAGTAGTGTGGTCGACCACAACTGTCATACTGGTCAGATACCACATGCCTGCATAAGTACAGTATGAGCATAGTCAACAGTCGCAGTGACAGAGTAGGCCAATGTACAGTATCCCCGTGTGCAGACCACTGCCTACTGTACACCTGGCTAGACACACACCCAGAGGGTGAATATACCATTGAGCCATCACATGTCCCAGTCCACGTAGCCTGTACAATGCCATCACAGGGTGGTCACAATAGCAGGTGGTAAGACAGACACGTTGTAGCAGGTGATGTGTCATGTGTGCATATGTTGAGTTGCACAGCCATTCACATGTCTGCAACATATCAGTGCATGATGTATAGTGTAACATGATGTGTGGAACTGCACTGTGATCCACAACAGGGTCATCTGAGACAGGTGTGTTGTGAAGGGTGTAACCCATGGTCACATGGGATACACACTGGTGCTGTTGGCAGCCATGCTGGTGGCCACCAGTGGTGCCTGCAGTGGTCATACAGACATACTGCACACAGTGTTCTGGCAGGAATGTCCATTGTTGTGGATGATGTGTTGCTACGTGAAGGTAGGTGTGTGTTGTGAATGTTACACATCCAGATGTGACCATCTGGCACAGTCATGGTCGTTGACAGCATCACACACATCCACAGCGGTCAGAACCCTGTCCCCAGAATGGGTGTCAGCCACCCTCGTACTGTGTGACATATGTGCAGATGGCAGAACACCTCCCACTGGCTGGATAACAGTGTCAG
>NC_056725.1:259494904-259512538 GCF_019279795.1 Protopterus annectens
GATGTTTTAAAATCAACGTATGAACAACAATTGAAAAATGCATTTTGAAAGGTTGCATTGCACCTATTAGTAGCTTCATTACGAAGCATATGATAGACCATCAACAGGGTGGCTACAAGCCTTACTTGAATACCTAGACATGTGTATACATTATAATAGTAAATGAAAAGAAGTCACAAGTCTTCACTGCTGAAGACGGAGCTGAAGTATTTGTATTACAGTCAGGTAAAAAGGGCAAGAAGAATGCCCAGGGAAACAAACAGTCTGACAAACGATCAGAAGATTTTGAAGAGAGAAAAAAGAGAGGTGAATGCTTTAAGTGCGGGAAAAAGGGACATCTAGCAAGGGATTGTAAGCAAAACAAAAAGGTAATTATAGAAGATAAGGGAGATGAGAACTGACTATATGATAGTGGAGATACATCATGTGAAAGTCAGAAATCATCAGGAAAAGTTAATAAACAGAAAACAAATTTAAATGTGATAGAAGGAGTAGAGGAAGTGGAAGTAGAAAATGAAATTTTGGACTTAGCATTATTGAGTTTAGAGCTCTACTTAGCAGGTACAAAACCGGAAGTTACACTTCTGGTGGAGAGAAGGGAATTCAAATTCCTGTGTGACTCAGGAGCGTCACGGACTTTGATACATCCCTCCAAGTTACCAGAACATTCCAAATCACCTGATTATATACTAGTGAAAGCAGCAAACGTACAGCTATATAGGGAACCACTTTCCCATGATATAGCAATAACTGACCCTGTTTCAGGTATGACCCAGAGAAGTAAAATTGTTGTTTCTGCAAAGTGTCCAGTGAACCTATTGGGCAGGGACCTTATGCAGATATTTGGCATAGCAGTAGTTCCAACTGTACAAGGTATGGAGGCACAGAGACAAATGGATACCTTTGTAGTGCGATCGGAGGGTGAAACTTTTTACTGGTACAGCCAGGACTTAGTCACAACTGGTCCAGGGGCAGTAACTGAGGAACTGATGAACGTAGCCATCAGTAAAGCCCCCTCCATTGACACTGATCGACAGCATTTGTTACACTGTACTCCATACTACTGTGCTACACCAGGACCTTATAGAGAGCATGAGCAAGAATTGTTTAGAAATTGTGCAACTAGATTGGTTTTGCGTACTTTGTACTGGGATACTGAGGGGAACAGTGTAGTTAGCTGTTCATTACCTCAAGAATTCCTTGCATTATATAGATCAAATCGATTACCACATGTCAGCATGACAAAGAACAAAAGTGTAAAATGGGAAGACTTAGGAGAAAAAGTAACAAGATGGGAGAAACAGACTGATTTAGAACTATCAGAACAAGGGATACAAAAACAAAAACTGAATTGGTTAACACAGACACATCCAGCTGTACACTTGCAATCTAGTGAGGACAGCTGATTAGCTTTCTTACTAGAAGAAGAAGAAAAGGCCTTATGTGAAATTCCAACAACTCTTTGGTCAACAGGCAAGTCAGATGTAGGACTTATTCGAACAGCAGGACCAGTTACAATTAACCCAAAGTCAGCTTTTAGACCACAGAAAAGACAATACCCTTTGAGAAAGGATGCAGAAATAGGAATTAAGCCTATAATAGCAGCATTACTCAAAGAAGGAGTACTGGTAGAATCTCCTGATTCACCATGTAATACACCCTATTTCCTGTTAAAAAGCAAACGGGAATGGCGGATGGTACAAGATTTACAAGCTGTAAATAATGCAGTAATACCTACAGCACCTACGGTGCCAGACCCACATACTTTGTTAAACGATTTAGAACCGCAACAGAAGTATTTCCCTGTGGTAAATATTAGCAATGCTTTCTTTTCAATACCTATACATCCTGATAGTCAATATTGGTTTGCATTTACATTTCAGGGTAAAAGGTATACATATACTCGACTACCACAGGGATATTGTGAGAGCCCAACAATATTTGCACAAGAAATGGCTAGCAACCTGGCAGGGTTTACCCCACCGGGAGGTAGTCAAATTCTACTTTATGTAGATGACATCTTGCTAGCAGCCCCCACCCAGCAACAATGCAGGGAGGATACTGTAGCATTATTTAAATTTTTAGCAACACAAGGACATAAAGTAAACAAAAGTAAGTTACAACTTTAGAGAAAACAAGTTAGATACCTAGGATATGTAATATCCAATGAAGGTAGAATATTAGACGAGGAAAGAAAAACAGCAATCTTGCAAGCACCCAAACCAACAACCAAGAAGGAAATGATGTCCTTCTTGGGTACAACTAATTTCTGTCGGAGCTGGATACCAAATTATGCTTTGGAATCTGCTCCACGGACTGACTTGATATATAAGACACCAATGGCAGCACAAGATATCTTACAATGGACACCTGAAGCAGAAACGGCTTTCTGCAGGTTGAAGCAGTTGATAGCTTCTTCATTAGTTTTAGGACTTCTGAATTATCACAAATGATTCTTTCAGACCGTAGATTGTAAGCAAGGATATATGACGTCAGTATTGATGCAACAACATGGGGATAAGCAACGCCCCATAGCCTATTATTCATCACAGTTAGATCCAGTGGCGCGATTTTTGCCCCACTGTGTACAAGCAGTAGTTGCAGCTGCAATGGCAGTACAGGCTTCGGCCTCAGTGGTGTTATTCCACCCTCTCACATTGAGAGTGCCTCATGCAGTTGCAATAATTTTACTGCAAGAAAAAATGGCATACCTTTCTCCGGCTAGACATCTTTCGTGTATGACTATACTGCTGAGCCAACCTCATATGACAATTGAACAATGTACGACATTAAATCCATCAACATTACTTCCAACTCCTGCGGAGGGCACACCACACAGCTGCCTGCAGGAAATTGAACAGTTAGCTTTAACTAGACAAGATCTCACAGATATGCCCTTGGATAATGCCGAGGTGACATATTACATGGACGGCTCATGCAGACGGGGTCCTACAGGGAAGAATCTGGTAGGGTATGCAGTAGTTACAGAAACTTAAATCTTAGAAGCTCATTCCTTACCACACAACTTATCTGCACAAGCAGCAGAATTGATAGCTTTGACGAGGGCATGTACTTTAGCAAAAAACAAGTGTGTGAACATATATACTGATAGTCAGTATGCTTTTTCTACAGTACATGTATTTGCACAACAATGGCAAAATAGAGGAATGATAACATCTAGTGGAAAAACCTATTAATCATGCACAATTTATTTTGGAGTTATTAGAATCTATTCAGTTACCTACCAAAGTAGCTATTTGCAAATGTGTAGCTCATACGAAACAGCAGGATAAGATTTCAAAAGGCAATGCACGAGCTGATGCAGCTGCAAAGCAAGCAGCCTCAGACTCAGAAACTTTACTTTTGAATGAGGAATTACAACCCTCTGAGATTTTAGATTTAGACATGTTAAAAACAATGCAGATGCTTACTACAAAAGCAGAAAAACAAAAATGGATAAAACGAGGTGCAATTCTTGAGGATGGACTGTACATTTCCAAAGAGAGAATACCGATATTGCTGTCTAATTTATTAAGATATGCAGCTTTGCTGAGCCATGGGCAGTGCCATGTCTCAAAAGGGGGGATGGTACAGTTAGTAAACCGAATATTCCAAACATACGGATTCACAAATTACACACAAAAATTTTGTGCAGCTTGTCATACTTGTAACAAGCACCATGCACAAGGGGCATTTAAAACCAAGCAAGGACGTTTTCCTATACCACCATATCTGTTCCATACTATTTGTATGGATTTCATAGAATTGAATAAGTGTGAAGGGAAAAGGTTTTGTTTAGTTATTGTAGACATGTTTTCTAAATGGGCAGAAGCTTTTCCAGCCAAAAACCCAGATGCAGCAACAGTGGCAAAAGCCCTGATAAAAGAGATAATCCCTAGATTTGGCATTCCGGAAAGGATTTATAGTGACAACGGCACTCATTTCGTGAATCAGACAATCCAACAACTTGGGAGATTTTTTGGTATCTCCTTAAAGAACCATTGTGCCTACCACCCACAGTCAGCAGGACTGGTGGAAAGGTACAATGGTACCCTCAAAAATAAGCTTAGGAAGCTAGTAGAGGAGACCCAAAAGAATTGGATATACTGTCTGCCTTTGGCACTGCTGAGTATGGGAACGGTTCCAAATGTAAAGGGTTTGACTCTCTTTGAAATGATTTTTTAGAGAGCATATTATGTGCCTCAGTGGAAAGCTCTCATGCCTGCAGAGCAAGAGGCTGACAGTTCATTAGCTAGTTATATGAGGAAACTGTTAACAAATAAATCTGTTTTGCAGTTTAACTCTTTTTTAGATAAGGAACAGACCAGACCGGTGGAAGCAGTCTTGGCCCCTGGGACATTTGTGTGGCTGAAAGTGACGAAAAGGAAGAATTGGGTGAGTCCAAAGTGGGAGGGACCATACCAGGTTCTGTTGGCAACACCTACTGCAGTCAGAGTGGCCGAGAGGATGTCCTGAGTTCATTTGACACATTGTAAACCGGTAAAGAACTTTCAACTTGATAAAAACTTTGTGACTGATACACAACCAGACCGAGATGGCCAAAAACAAAGCGAATAGAAATTTAGATCAACCCCAGAGATGTTGCATGATCATTTTGTTGAGTGTACATTTATTGACTGTAATTGTGACAATTTTCCTCTTGTTGTGGTTTATCCTACACACAACCACACAAGTGACAGTGGGAAGGCGTGATGAAACGTCTATAGACTGGCATCCAAATTTTAACACATACCTAGCCATGAAATGTGTATATGCAGAGACTATGAACATTTCAAATTGCTGGGTTTGTACAGCTATACCAACAGCATATGGAGGACTGATAATGTCCGCTGTCCCTTTGGGGATAAATGAGACTTGGGAGAATTTACTCTTTGATACAGGAACTGTGAGATCACAGGACAAATAGCTTTATTTTTACCTGTCACACAAAAAGGAGTTGTATGTTTTTATAAAAATGATACCCTCCAGGTGGGCTGGAGCAATTGTAATATAACCATATCTTACTGATGTTATATTAAGAATAGTAATGGCAATACTTTTTGCAATACTAATTATGACTCATATTTGAACTCATTGAAAACAACCATGAATGACATTCGCAAAAAATCCAGTTTTGTTTAAACAATTGTCAGTTATAGATCAGAAAATGTTTCATGCAGGGCTGATGCGTATTAGTACTAAAGTAGAAAACTGTTATTTTATTTGGGGGAAAAAGGCATATAAATGGTTACCTGAGATTTGGTCCGGCAGTTGTTTTTTGGGTTATTTGGTTCCGGCAATAAGACATACTGCAGAATTACCTTTGGGTAAGATACGAAACATGAGAGAAGCAGCTCGAAAACATGAAGGTCCAGTTGAAAAACCTGCAAATCCAGTCAGAAAGATCAAAGCTGGCTGGAAAGATCATAATGCCATGAAAGATAAAAGCAAATTGACTCATATGGACTTGAGTGACAGTGTTATATCCTGGGCAGGAATATTCCCAGCCTACGGAGCAGTCAAATCGATCTGGGAGTAATGCAACTTTTTCTGCCCTAGAACTGGTGACTGATGAACTGAATGCAATGAGAACTGTTGTGCTACAAAATCGAATGGCTCTTGACTTCACCCTTGCGGCGAGAGGTGGTACGTGCGCGCTTATCAAAGAAGAATGCTGTGCGTACATACCAGATAACAGGCATGAAATTAATAATCACCTAGAGGTAATTCAGCAAGTATCAGCCATGACTGAACCAGGCCCAAACCCATTGACGGACTTTTTCCAGAATCTATTTGGGGGGTGGGGTTCCATCCTAATGAATATTCTGATTGCCATTTGTGTGGGTATACTCCTAATAGGAGCATGTGTTTGCTGTGGAATTTCCTGCATGAAAAGATTAGTCAAAGATTTTATTGATGTATCTGTTACTGAAACTTTGTACCATGATATTGAGATTGAGAGATTGATCTCAGATGACATTTTTTCTGAAGTATAGATTGAATGACTCACCTAGCTGAAAATCCTAAGTGGAAGAAGTTCAGAGATGAAATGACACTATGCATACTTCAAAATAGAATAAAAAGCATTAATAGGGGGGAAAATGTTAGAAAAATGTGTATTTGAATACATGAGAAATGCTAGTTTAAAAAGCAAAGTAGTATATAATGCATTTTATTCTATTAATCATATATCAAAAAGATTAATTCATGTTTAAATGTAAAGTAGTTTTGAAACTGCAGTGTGGCTTGAAGCAAAGCTGACCTTCGACCCTGGCAGATGCTAGCTTAGCAAGTTTAATGTTTATGCTTTTCACAAGTGATTATCTGCTGGGTCAGGAAATTAAATGTGTGAAATAATGAAATCTTCTGCTCTTTTCTTGCTGGGATGATTTGGCCTTGTATATGTAATACTGAGATAGCACGCAGCTGTGTGAGAAAGTGTAACAGAGAACAAAGATATGTATTAAAAGACTGAATCTGCTATTGTATTCGAACTGATATGAAACCTTGAAGAAGTAACTTTACAGAGAGACATTATGTCTGACCAGGTGGATAGCAAGGCCGTATTGTATCCAGAGGAAAACTTTTTTAAAATATACAGCATCAGCAGATTTAATGAATAGAAGACTTTAAGCTAAAGTGATGTAGATGCCCTGTGACATACCACGTCAGTAAGGTGGCACAGCTTGAATGTTAAACCTATATAAGATTGTGTGCTTCCTGTTTCATGTCAGACAAAATTCTGTACTTGTACGTTTTTTGCCTCATGGTGTACACTAGTAAACTTTTGAATCTGAACCTCCTCTGTATTGAATTCTTGATTTTATTTAACAACATCCTCTACTGTTTCTCTTATAACCATTAGTAGTTCTTGACCTCCCTTTCCTTTCACGCCAAAAATGGTTTCATTCAATTACTTATTTACTTTGTCTTCTATTCTATTTTGTATTTTCTTCATAAATATTTCCCAGTCTACATTGTTTAACACAATAGGTCTCCAGTTATTTATATCTGCTTTGTCTCCCTTCTTCCATATAAACTTCATTGTACCCATACATATTTTTTTCATCTTGTATACATTTTTGTAACCATTCAATGAAAACCTCCAATAGATATGTTTTTTGCCATTCATTCATATTCCTATACGTCAAATATTCAATTCCATCTATTCCCATAGCAGCTTCTAAATTTGATGTTTCTAACACTTTTTTACTTCTGTCATAGTAATTCTTTTTTCCATTTGTTCCGTATCTTCTTTAACTAATTTTTTAAAATCCCATTTATGTTTTCTTTTGTTTTCAATTTTAACAAATGTTTTCTTAATGAAATTTCCTATTCCTTGCATTATTTCTTTTTGTGTTTTCACTATATTTTCATTCTCATTTCTTAACTCTCTTATTATTCTATTATTCTCTTTTACCATCTTACTTAGATTAGATAAGATGCTACATCTTCCTTCTCCCCTTGTAAGAAATATCTTTGTTTAAACAACATCCTTTTAATCTTTTCTTGGTTCTTTCATATATTTCTTTTCTTTATAAACCTTTTTGATATTTATTATATATCTAAAGATTTGATCAGTGATATCTTTTTACTACATCCATCTTGTTTTCTTTTCATCCTTCGCCATTACGAAACATCTTTTTATATTTTTCCTTTAAAGCTACCCACCAGCATGTCCAATCTATATAAACACTTCTCATATGTATATGATCTGATCATAGATGTAAAAGTCTTTTTTTTATATATCTTCATTTAATTCTGCTTCATTTATTCTTTTAATACCTCTTTTTATTTTTATGTATCGTTCCTCATCTTGCACTTCTACCCACATTGCTACATGGTCTAAAAAAACTGTAATTTTTAGACCTTTATGTAATATTTTTTGACTATCTGATAATATAAAATAGTCAGTTTCTGTCCTCAAATTACCTCTTTCATAATGTCTACTGTTTGTTATTCCATAAATACATTTTGCCACTTT
The DNA here is from genome assembly GCF_019279795.1 of Protopterus annectens. NCBI lineage: Eukaryota > Metazoa > Chordata > Ceratodontiformes > Protopteridae > Protopterus > Protopterus annectens. Next base: position 259,502,889 of record NC_056725.1, read on the forward strand.
TAATTACTTCTGAATCAACTTTAACATATGTTCCTTTTTTCCTCCTCTGTCTTAAATCATTGTTAAAATCTCCTGCTAATATAATTTGCATATCAACACTAACATTTTCTTCTTCTGGCTTTTTCCCAGTTGGGGGTTGCCACAGCAGATCACCTGTCCACTTATGATTGGCAGTGGAGTTTTACTGTGTTGAGTTGCCAGCCCAGCACCCAACCTTTAACAGAAGGCACACACATACATGCACTCACACCTAGGACCAATTTAGAGTGTCCAGTCCACCTACAGCATGTCTTTGGGACGTGGAAGGAAACTGGAGCACCTGGAGGAAACCCAAATGACCACAGGGAGGACATGCAGACTCCGCACAGAAGGCACACCAGCCGAGGATTGAACTGGAGAACCTTTTACTGTGAGGCAGCAACACTAACCACTGAACCACGACAGCCAATCTATATTAGCCCTAACATAATAAAGAATTTTCATTTACATAATTTAATTTGCTTTTGTATAACATGCCATATAATGCCACAATTCTGTATACTTGTTTTTTATCTTGTGTTAACACTTTTCTTAATATTACTAATGCAAAATCTAATATTTCAATATTTTCTACACTTAGAATTGCTATTCGTGAATGTTTTCGTCTCCTATATTCCATGTTACTTTTCCATGTGTTCTCTCTTCAGATTTCTTATATCTGTTAGTAGTAACATATCCATACCCGATAACCTATACCATTCTAATAGTCCTAAACGTTTTTAACATTTGTGATGCTATTCATATTTATAGATAAGATTTTCACTTATTGATGTATATTTTGTTATTCCTCATCCATTTCCTTTCTTAATTTCTCCTACTCCTATATTTTTACATTTATATTTTTTTCTTTTACTCTTTTCCCAATATAATTTCTTTTGCTTTTAATTTGCACCCATTTGCTTATCTCTTCTTCTTTTTACATTTCTTCCCTTACAGTTTCTTTTATTTCCACCATTATATCTTTCTCATTATCTTTTTATAACCTTTCTATGTTATCTTCTGTCCCTGCTTCATTTACTGTATTTTTTCTCTTTCTTGTGCTTTATTGTTTTTTGTCTCACAATCCATCCATGAATGTCCTATCTTTTCATGTTTAATGCATTTTAGTTCACATCCTTTGTCTCATGGCCAACTTTACCACATATAAAACATTTCCTTTTATCACAATTATTAACCAAATGATCATTTTTATGACAGAAAAGCATGTCTTTGGTTATCCCGAGTATCTCACCAAACTCATGTCTCCTTCTACATTAATTACACTAGGCACATATATTATTTTATCATTTTGCATTTGGAATAAAAATCTAGCTTCCCAACCCCCAGTCCATAAACCTCTGTTATCATAAATCATACTAATGTTCATTACTTCTTTACACATAGTCTTAAATAGTTTTTAAAGTGTCTCTTTCACCTTCTGTATGAAATTGTATATACATTCTCTTTTTTTGCTTCTCTTTTAAATGCTTGTAACACATATAAGTTTCAAGGATTTTATTCCTTTTTTTCCCATTGATCTACAACATTTTTCCATATACTGTGCTTCTTTGAAAAAAAAAATGTCATAAAAATACACCGGGATTCATGAAGCTCGGCGCAAGGACTGTTTTAGCCTTTCACCGAGCATCCTCCTTAGAGATGGCGCAGCAGCACCATATGAATATTTATGAGGATGTGCTGCTGCACCCTCTACGTGCACAGGAAATGTATGCAAGTGCTGGGGGCATATTTCAGTGTGGCATGGAGGCTTAAACATGCCCCTACAGTTGTACAACCTACAATGCTTACTATTAGAGCTCACCTCTAATAGTAAGCAATTAATTCAGTGTCCGTGGATACTAAAATGCATGCAAAGCATACAAGAGTGTCCACGGACACTGAAATAAAATCAAAGGAATAAACACACAAGCATGTAGTGGAATGTTGAGCCCTTGTCCCTAGAACTATTACATTTAAATTCCCCGTGTCCCTATTTTACATTTGTATTGCTTCGTTATTGAAAGTGCAAGCGAAGCGCAGCATGTTTGCACGTCGCTGCCCTTTGCTTAGCATAGCTTACACATCAAACTCATGCAAGTAGAAAAAAACATGCTGATTCAATGTTAACGGCAATAGTATAGTAGTTAGAGCATCCACCTAACAAACAGGCATTTGTGGTTTGAGTCGCACTGCAGCACATATCATGTGGAATGTGTATATGAACATATTTTTACATCTTTTTGCTGTATAACCTACATAATAACATGTAAATGTGAACTGGAGTACTGCATTAAATGTTTAACTAATTTCATTTAATTAAAGTGGTAGTGTCATAATGACTAAGGCACTAGTAAGCAGGTTTAAGCACAAATAAGCAGTAGTAAACATATATAAGTACTAGTAAGCATGTTTAAGTGCATTTGTGTGGGTGTAAGCAGTGCCTACAAACATTAAGCATAGTAGAAGCTAACTGAATTTAAGAAACTGTAATTGTAAGTTAGCAGTGCTTACCATTGTGCAAACCCACACATACCCACTCACAACTGCTTCAAAGTGCTTTAATCACTCTGTATCCAAAGGCCCGTGGTATGTCCGGCAACAAAATAAATGGCCTCTGCAAAGGTCAAACGCAAGACCCTGCACACCGCAGCCAGTGATTTACCACTAAGCCATGGCAGATATACATAAATCTGATGTTATCACAAACATATCATCCAGCACAGTCATGCAACAGCATAGGGAATGTATATAATTATGTAGATGTATGTGCATGTGTATGTACAGATATAATATAATATATATATGAAGAATGAACATTGTGAAAATAAAGCATACAAAAAGAATGAGAAGGAAAACAACAGCAACTTCTGTATTATTTAGTGCTGTCATCTTATGTCATATTAAGCTGGGCAGGGGTGAGCAAATCACTGCTACTCAAACCACAGGCAAGATACTACCAGTGGGAGTAACACTGTCGATCTGCTAAGTCTACTTTACAAACAATTACAAGGTAGTCCCTGGTGGGACTACCCAAAAATTTCAGGTTGATTGGACCTCCGACCATTACACAAGCAAGGGCAGGTATGTTCAAGGACTAAATGGTGGGAGAGCCTGATGATACATGGGTTGAGACAACATATGTGTAGGGTCCCTAACACTGGGGAGAGGGCAATGTGTGGAGGTGTGTTATGGGTTGTGATAGCAACCGGAGAATGGATAGTTTGCGTGTATGCTGAAATTGGGTGGGGTGGAAGAACAATGGGTATGAAATTATGGATCCAGGCGTGTCAGGGTTGGATGGCCCGGTTCTAATTGGACCTCCTCGTGGAGGTCAGTGAGTTCATTATAAGTATATATGCATACACACATGCATACATCTATATGTAGAAGTACATTCCCTGTACCACATTCATTCCTTTTGCAGACATAAATAACATGAAATTGCCCCTACAAACCTCGACAGTAGATAGAATAAAAGGTTGTGCATAACCATGAATGTAATAGGTTCATAGCTGGGTACTAGTCTATCTGTCCAAGGGCATGTATAAGCCTAGCCAAGGTGTGTCAGCGTACGCTGCCCCATTGATCAATTTACTCAGCCTCTGTCAAGCAGAGCTATTGAATTGATCCCAGTATGTCCCAGTCTTTACCCCCCTGATTATATTTGGCTTTGGCTAGACTTCTTACATTATGAGGTTGAGAGGTATGATTCTTGTGTATGTTTAGTTGTGTTGTTTGGTCTCTAAGGCTCAAGTCATGACTGAATGGAGTCCTGACTCATTGGAACAGTCTGCATACTCGGTTAACAGATGTTAAATAAATAAACATTTATGTATAGTGCATTACAAAAAAGACGGTGACCCTCTTCTCTGCACTGTGGCTTATATATCCAAACTCAGTAACATGCAAAATGCATGGCCTTTGTAACAGTGCAGGCCTTACTTAGACTGTCATGAAATGCTTGTTTTATATATATATATATATATATATATATATATATATATATATATATATATATATTCTCATTTCTTTGTGACATTTGGCACGATTTTGCTGGGGTATACAATTCCAAGGTGAAATAAATTGTTGTTTTGTTTCCGTTGTATATTGCAGTACTATAGTATTAGAGTTACGAAAAGATAGAGGAAAGAGACGAATCTGCAAAAAATGCAGAAGTGTGTATTTTGTTTGAAGTTAGTGCTGTTCTCAAAAAAATAAAATGTGAGGACTTTCTCAGTATGAAATAGTGGAATCATTCCTGTGATTTGCTAGCTACGTCAATGCCAATCTCTAAACCGATCTTATTTGTAATATAATTTTGCCGAACATTTTCATGTGTAACGTGTGCATTATCATATAGTCATAGTTATTAATTTATTGTAGTGTCTTGTTAACAGGAGTAATAAAGTATTGAAGTATAGAGTCTAATCATGAAATAAAGGCATGTGTGTCTCAGGTGGGACAACCCAAAAATTGGGAATAGTGTCCTATTGGTCACTCATTTCACCAATGTTTGTGTACTAAAAGGTTGGGATGTCTGAGGATATGTGGAGTGAGTCAACCCATGGGATGGGTCTACAGGAGTGGCCAATGTGTAGTGGTATGGATACACCGTGTTTCCAACTGGGAATGGATGACTGCTGTGTCAGTGAAGTGTTGGGGTGGGTGTTTGGGGAACTAGGATCCATGGGTATATGGGTATATATGCAAATGAAGCAGCACAACAATAGTGTAATGGTTAGAGCATCTGCCTAATGAACAGACATTCCCAGTTCAAATCCTACTGCAGCACATACCATTTTCCTTTGGAAATCTGGATATGAAAATATTTTGACATCCGTCTGCTGTATAACCTGCATAATAACAATTAAAAGTGAATGGGAGTGAAGTGCCAGTGTCATAATGACTAAGGCACTAGTAAGCATGTACAAGCATAAATAAACAGTAGTAAGCATATATAATTACTAGTTAGCATGCTTGCATGTCGGGAAGCAGTGCTAACAGCCGGTTACAATTTCTCACACTCAGTTAGCTTCTTGATTACTTAACCTGTGTAGGCAGTGCTAACCCCCATGCAAACAGGCTGAAACCTGCCTACTGCTGCTTAAAAGTGCTTACTCCCGCTTACCCCCGCGCAAACAGACATAGACACGCTTATTGCAGGAAGGTGGTGAAAAGGGGCATAAAGAGGGAAAGTAGGTAAGATAGCTAGGGATGTGCAGGAAAGGTGTAGGTGAGGTCCATACCTGCACAAATCTTCTACAAATGTGCTGGTGCTCGGTGCCATCTGCATTGATAGCATGACACAGTTATTCCCTGGTGTCAGTGGCATCTGTCCATACAGGGCATGCGTGTAAGGCACTGTATGTCCTTTGTGCATCAAATGTGATGGCACCACATATGTTGCAGGTGTCCAGTGGGGAACATAGTGATGGTGCATTGTCCGCAATTATGTGCCTATTGTGGACAGGGTGCCATGCCCTCTGCAGCCCACTCAATCACACGATGCTTACTATCTGTCAACAATATGCAGGGTACTTGGAATGTAGTGGCAGTCATCTAGGCAAGTGTGTTTCTGTATGAGACATGGGTTCAGACTGTATTCCGGGTAATATTAGGGTTGCTTACTTTGTTCGCCAGGCCTTTTATCAGATGTAGGATTATGGCTTGCCAACCCAGTCTCTTGGCTGACTGAAATCTGTAATCCTCATCAGGTGGACATTGTGACATATAATATGGCCACCATATAGTAAAAGTACAAGACCCACTCCTCAACAAGTCCAGTTGTGAGACACTCACAGCCACCTCCACACAGGATATGACTGAGAAACACATACACCTGCCATGTCTCGGAATAGAACTCCTACCTTACGAGTTCATCACACTACAGCATTACACAGTTATAGCATGTGCTATAGAAATTGCTGGGCTACAAGGTTCTCAGATGTGTATTTCCAGGTGGGTGACATCAGCAACCTCATCCTGAATGCCTTGACAATGTTGGGTATGGGAATTGTATGGAGTGTGACTACTCTAAAATGCATTGCTCTCTACTGAGGCAGAGACAGATGGATGAACACACACACACACACACACACACACACACACACACACACACACACACACACACACACACACACACACACACACACAGACAGTTGCCAGGTCTGGGATTATAACACCTAACTAACTACTTTACCATACTACAGCAGTACACATTTACAGGATGCACTATGGAGATTACTGGGTTACAGTATCCCCAGAGGTGTATATCTAGGTGGGTGACACCAGCAGGATTGCCAAAGTAGGACCAATGAATTGTAATGAGTGTGACTAGCCAAACATGCAGTGCTCTCCATACAGGCATAGGAACAGACACAAAAGCATCCCCAACTCCCATGTGTGGGACTAGAACCCCTACCAGAGTTCTATATCACACTGCAGCATTACACTGTTATAGCATGCACCACAGAGATTGCTGGAGTACTTGTTTGCCCAAAGGTGTACTCCCCAGTGATTGGTATCAGCAGGATTACCAATGTAGGGCATTTGAATTGTATTGAGTGTGACTAACCTAAATTGCCACAATTAGTCTGTATGCATTAACTGCTGTCCTGGTTGGACTGAAATAACCCACCTTTGCAGGTCATGAACCCAGGACCCTGTACATCATAGTCACAGTAACTAACCACTAAGCCATCACAACAGTACATGAGACTGAGGTTTCACCACAGTAATCCCACCATAGACTAATCAAAGTGAACATGTGAAAGGAATGTATATATAATTGTCCATAAAAGACCTCTCCAACACCAACTTCATGCTACTCAAGGCAGAAGTGACAATGTTTGTAACACCCATGGAGACAGGAGCTGACAGTTCTACTGATGAATCCTGCACAAAGGTACTGTATGAGCACATCCACTTGTGCATGATTCCTGACATCCCACATGGAACCACAATGCTCACCTCTCCTGCCATTAACATAGTATACAACAGAAGATAGACACCGTTGAAGCAAAATGGATACTCCAAGGATGCAAACAACTCCCTTACCAGCCACAGTAAGATGATGAGATCCCTCATGGAATCCTCCAAAGCTGGTTATGTAATTAAAATCACCACAGATTCCATAGACAACCACACAGCATTGTATAGTTATGTCCAGAATCTAACTGGCAATGCTGAGAAGTGCTCTGAGCTATGACAGAATGGCATTACACAGACTGCTCCCACGGATTGTGCCAATATCCTGGTGGATTAGTTTAGTGCCACAGTCACCCCCTCCCACCCCACAAAAGGGCCCATGGCAATATGAACAGAATTCCATTGGCCAGTAATCATGGCCACACAGGCAGAAACTGCACTATCCACAGCTAAGAATACATCATCATCCATGGGACCAGACTGTCATGTGTAATCATAGCCTCTGATCAGGCCTGGTGCCCACTAAGTGGTACCCAGCTGCAGTTATCCCACTCCACAAGGGGGGATCCAGCTTGGTTCCCTGGAATTACTGACACGTCAGTCTGATGAGGCTGATCTGCATGGCCATGGAATGCATTATCAGGGAGGTTAGGAACACAGACATTTGCAATCCTCAAACACTGGATCCCACACAGATTGGGCTCATGGAGGGCCACTCTTGCCTCCTGAAACTGATTGTCTGCTTTGACTCAGTCAGCATAGCTGTTGAAGAGGGTAAGGCAGTGCAAAACACCTATGTGGACCTCGCCAAGCCCTTCAATATCATACACCAGTCTGGAAACATAGATTAACATATTAATCCGGCCATACATCCCTATGCCACTTAATGGTGTGCCACATGGCTTACTGACAGGACAAAAACTGTAGGTGTAACCATTTCCAAAGTCATCCCCAGACAAGTGACAGGTGGAGTACCTCAGGGTTCAGTCCTGGGACCACTGTTGTTTGAAATCTACATCTCTGTAGTACAGACCAACAGTACGGGACTCTGGCTAACAAAGGTAAGAGATTACTGCAAAATGGGGGACATTATGAGCCTGACTGTACTGCATGATATGTTACTGATACCTGACTGACATCATACAGGTGGGATGGGGTACTTGGGATCTGCAACAGGTGGTAGTGTATTGCAGGGCAGACATGTTTGGCTGTGGGGGAAATACCTATTTGTGCATGATGTATGTTGCTTGTGCCTGTCAACCCCATTCATGGTACATGTGGACATATATGTTTCTGCTATGTTCCCACCTTATCTACAGATGTATGTCCGTATATACCTATATAGATATAAATATCTGCTCACACATATGTGGATATATATATATATATATATATATATATATATATATATATATATATATATATATATATATATACATTTGTATCTGTGTAGACATTAATATATTCTCACACACACATACATCTACATGTTGGAATACATTCTCTGTACTGTTGACTGGGCCGGATTATATGTTTGCGAATACAGCAGGGTTATGTATATCTGAGGTGGCTTAGAGGTAAATCACTTTGGCTATGGTGTGCATGGTCCTTGGTTCAAGTCCAACAGAGGTTGTTTATGTTGTTGCCAGCTAGAACAAGGGCCAATGGATACAGAGTGATTAAGGCACTGTAAACCAGTTATAAGCATGTTGTCAGGCATGGTATGTCCATTGTGAGTCACATGTGAAGGCACCATAGGTGGTGCAGGTGTCCATTGGGGAACATGGTGGAAGTGCACTGTGTGCCATGTACGTGCATACTGGACAGATGGCCAGGGTGACATGCCCCTGTAGCCCACTGCATAGTTACTATCAGTAGCCAATATGTAGTGTACTACCCACATATTGGCTGTATGACACATGGGTTGAGTGTGTGCTCCGGGGTTGTAATTGTGATTGGCTGACCTTGATGTCACATGTATTGGTATGGCTTTGCACCCCAGCCACAGAGCTAATGTACATCTGTTATCCCTGCATGGTTGACAATTGTGATATAGAATATGGTCAACATACAAAATATGCAAAACCCCCTCCACATTGTCCACAGGTGTCACACACTTACAACCACCACTACAGAGGATACAAGTCACACACACACACTTGTACACACTTGTGGTATTCAAACCCCTACCTAACTAGTTTATTACACTACAGCAGTCATAGTAAGTACACAGTCAAAGTATGTGCCACAGGCATTACTGAAGTACCTCTTTCCCAAAGGTGTATTTCACAATGAATGACATCAGCAGGATTACCAAAGAAGGGCATTTCAAGTGTACTCCGAGTTTTACATTTCTTTTAAATGTGTTTACCCGCTGCTTACTGTCACGAAAACACATTTACACCCACCTCATTCTGGTCTAAACAAATTTATTAACAACCCTCACAGTTCTTGAACCCTGGACCATGCACATCATAGTCACTGGAATTACCACTAAGCCATTTGAGGTATAGACATGCTTCATGGTTTTTAGAATACACCGTTTACAGCAGGTATTCCACAGTACTGAAAACACATGGGACAGTCACTTTGTGTGCATATGTACAGTATCTTTTAATGGACTGTACTTTGTGAAACAACATGGACAAGTCTACATGTGTACAACTGTTTTAAATACATACTAAATATATATATATATATATATA
>NC_056725.1:259513038-259535777 GCF_019279795.1 Protopterus annectens
CCTGAGATTTAAGCCTCACACAAAAGTCTACTACTGTGAGATTTGAATGTCTTACCTATCTTTATACCTAATCTAGAGAACACAGTATTCTAACCACAAGTGTCACAAAAGAAGTCAAACTCTTAAGAGGAGGGAGAACACTTTAGACAGGATGACCTCAACAGTGTGTTGCACAGAAGATGTTCTATTAAAAGTGGAATAAAGTGTTTCTGAAGCTTTTTTACGAGATACTAGAACCACATGCGCACACACACACACACACACACACACACACACACACACACACACACACACACACACACACAAGCGTGTGCGCGCACACACACACGCGCGTGCACACACACAGACGTGCACACATGCATACAAAGATTCATCACTGTCAGAATCAAACCACCTACCTAAATAGTTACACAATCTATTAGTTACACAATCTAGATTACACAGTATGAATCGCAAACATCACAGAAGGTGTGACTCTTAAAGGGAGAGAGTACACTTTAAACAGGATTACCTCATCAGTGCATTGCAAAGAAGATGCTTGTGGTAAAAGTGGGATAAAGTGCAGAGGGAGCTTTGTCAAAAGTTAAAGTTTTCTCCTTGGTGAAAGTGGACACAACTCATCTATTATTGAAGCTTTACTTACATGACAAAAGACCCACAAACACACATAAGTTCACTACTGTCAGATTTGAGCCACCTAGCTAGCTAGTCTGAGAATTTAGAGAACACACTATAAATTGCAAGTGCCTCAGGCAGCCTGACTTTAAAGATGTGAAAATCCAGATTTGTAAGCATTACAGCTTCAAATATCAGCTTCTGCACATCACAGTTTTTTGCAGGCATACATTAACAGACTGAATTAACTGAGTCAACATCACTGTGAATTGCAGATATCTTGGTTTCAAACTTTTATTAACAAGTACAGAAGTTGTACAACCTGCTCACATAATTCTTTGACATGAGTAATTTATGGTGGGCTATGTCACGTACATACTTCACAAGACATACTATCCTAAACACATACTTATGATCTGTGATAATTCATAATAATTATAACAAAAACATTGCACAAATCATACCTATGCAAGTGCATTCTAAATTAAATATCATCATTATCATCTTCAACATAATTTACACACATTCTCCAGGTGCTCCATTTTTCTTCCACATTCCACAGACGTGCAGCAGGAGGATTGGACACTCTGGCCATAGGTGCAAATGTGCATGCCAGTGTGTGATATGATTATTGAATTGACACCCTGACCCCATAAGAAAAAAAATTGAAAAAAGGTTGTGGATGGATGGATAAATGGGTATAGGACTTCTGTAGCAAGCATTACTAATACATCTGTTGCAATAAGCATAGTTATGATACTCTCGCATATCGAGTGCAACATTCATAATCAAAGTATTGTGACAAATGGCATTCTGACCAACACTGTAAAAGTATCTGTAAACTGGAATAAAATCCTGTGTCACCTGTCTTCTTTCACTAACATCATATGTACACAGATGCAGTTTTGAAAATATTAGCATAAATATGAAAATACGAATAACACATGACAGAAGGTGATTCATTTTTCTACTGTTGGGCATCCTAGATTAACAAGCTTGATGCCATTTTGTTAACAAGTCCTTGCACTTTGTAATATAGCCTACTATTACTGGGTAAGTCACTTAGTAAATTAAGTCAGACCCCAAAAAGTTTCCCTTAGAACTAGCCAGTTTTTTAGTTTTAGCACTGAAATCTGTTTCTTTGAGCTCAGCACTTATTCAGAACTCGTTGTAAGCACTAAATAAGCTACAAATTACTACAGCACTCAACTTTCTTCACTTGTCTAGAGGAAAACAGTTTTTAGTACTTAATAAATAAGCACCTATCCAGTCATGTCTAAGGGTCAGCTCCTGGTGTTTTCTCTTGTCAACCTGATAAATCTGGGCATCTCGGGGCAATGCAGCAATTGCCTCATGTACATAGACAACCCTCTCCTCCTACCACCCAACACTACAACCTGTGAGAGATGCACTTATATAGCCAAACTGGAAGCAAAACTTTCTTCACCCATGACTGGACTAGACAGTCAAGAGGAGAAGGTAAACACTTGCACCACACCACACTCATCACATAGTCCCTCAAAACCTACACCACCAAAACACACACATAGCAACACAAAACACACACCTATATTCATGGAGGCTCTCAATAAAAATCTGCTCATGCAACAGAGACCTCCAAAGCAGAAACACAAGCAATCTCCACTGCCCCAACACAACCCACAAACTCAGTGCGCCACTCAACCACAGCCCATAAGACATAACAACGTACCCAACACTCTAGTCATAGGTGACTCTAAAGTCAGGCACACTCACCAGGCTAAACAAGGAGAAAGTTACTGTCAGCTGCCTGTCGGGTGCCAGGATCTACCATATAATGCCTGCACTCAGGTCACTCCACAACAAGTACAAATATGACTCTGTCATTGTCCAGGTTGGTGTGAATGACCTGAGACGTACCCTGAACTACATGAAAAGAGACATGGAGGAGCTCTCCTATCTTGTAGCCCAGGTAGGTATGAACCTAGCCCTGAGTAGCATCCTGCCATCACCCAGAATGATACCACAGCACAAGGACAAAATGATTGACTTCAACAATTGGCTAAGCTTCTGGTGTCATTCTAAGCGGATCCAGTATCTGTCTGCCTGGGATGACATGATCGACAGACCACAATGCTTTGCCAGAAATGGCCTGCACCTGTTGCCCTTGGGATTCTGGATACTGGCTAAGGCTCTTGCCACCCCTATAGTGCCTTTTTTAGGCAAGGTTCAAATGACAAATTCACCAGCATAACAGGTACAAGCAAGCAAAATCTGAGGGTTATACTACTCAATGCTAGACGTCTAAACCTCAAAATGCATTCACTCTAGGCACTCCTTAAAATGGAGACGATCGACATCTGTGCAGTGACAGAGACCTGGTTCCAGGCTCCAAAGAGCACCCCTGCATTACCAGGCTATAATTCATACCACACCTTTCGGCCACTTAACCTGGACCGAGACACTAAAGGCGGAGGTGTGTCCATATTCATTAAGGATATCCACACCTCCAGGCCAGTTGCTAAGCATAATGCACCTGAGATTATATAAGTGCAACTAACTCTGGGCAAGACCACAATTCAAATTGTAACTTGCTGCAGATCCGCCACTATGCCCCAGGATTCCCACTCCTCATTTCTTGATACACTGGAAAATATTAGGGTATAACCAAACACCCTAATAATGGGTGATTTCAACTACCCCACCATTAACTGGGAAAACTTCTCATGCACCAACTCTTTTGCTCAACATTTTCTGGAATTTATAAATTCCAACATCTTGGATCAACTTATCCACACCCCCAACAAGGGCAGCAATATCCTAGACCTGGTCATTACCAACATGGGCAACCGGTGTTCCACACCAGAGGCCAATTCCTCATTGGTCAGATATGACCACAAGCTAATCAGCCTAGACATCCACATCCTGCCCCCATCCCCCCATTAGGGAAACCACCAAAAAAAATTCTCCAAAGCCAACTTCACGCTTCTTAAGACAGAAGTGGCAAACTTCATGACACCAATGCAGACAGACAATAGAGGTATGACTGCTGAATCCTACACAAATGCACTTCATAAGCACTTACATGAGTGCATGGATCATGCTATCCCTAACAGAACCAAGATGCTATCCTCCAAAAAAAGGAAGCTAATCTGGTGGTCCACTGCCATAAACAACCTCTACAAGAGAAGAAAGAAACCATTGCAAAAAAGAGTAAAATTCCATAACTGTAGGAACTCCATGGTCAGCGTCAGTAAGAAGCTGAGATCCCTCATAAAATCCTCCAAAGCTAGTTACGAAAACAAAATCACCACTGATTCTAAAGACAACTGCAAAGCATTCTATAGCTATGTCAAGAATCTCAAACGCAACACTCAGATCTGCTCTGAGTTACAGCACAATGACACTAAATATACAGAACCAACTGACATTGCCAACATCCTGACAGATAGGTTCAGTGCTAACTTTACACCCCCTCTCACCCCCTAAAGGGCCCATCTCTATACCGAAAGAATGCAAAGTTCCTGTAATCACAGCTGCACAGGTAAAAAACACAGTCTCCAAAGCCAAGAACACAGCATCCATGGGACCTGACAACATCCCAGGCTGCATTCTACATGAACTACAGAATGAACTGGCACCCCACCTAAGCACCATGTTCAATCATAGCCTCACCTCAGGCTTTGTGCCCACTGAATGATGCACAGTGATGGTTATCTCACTCCACAAAGGGATATCCTCAGACCCCGTGAAATACCGTCCCATTAACCTAATGAGCCTGATCTGCAAGGCCATGGAATATATCATCATGGAACTTATAAACAAAGACATTGGTAATCTCCAAACTCTAAACCCCACCCAGTTCTGGTTTGTAAAAGGCAGATCATGTCTCCTCAACCTGACTGACTTCTTTGAAGCAGCCACCAAAGCCGTAGATGAGGCTAAGGTGGTTCACACAGCCTATCTAGATCTCGCCAAGGCTTTTGGCACCATCCCCTACTCTGGAATTATAGATAAACTCACAAAACTAGGTATAAATCCCTATGTCACAAGATGGGTTGCCAACTGGCTCACTGACAGAACCCACACTGTGAAAGTAGCAAACTCCGAATCTAACTTCAAACCAGTGACAAGTGGAGTAAGACAGGGTTCAGTCCTGGGTCCTCTCTTGTCTGGTATCTACTTTTCTGAAGTACAGGCTAACACAGAAGGGCTTTGGCTAACAAAGTTCACAGATGACTGCAAACCAGGAGCCATAACTGAAACTCCTAATGATGTGGACATCCTACAAAAGGGCCTCAGTGAGACAAATGCCTAGTGGCAAAGCCATAGCCTCAAGCTAAATGCCAAAAAGTGCATTGTCACCCCCTTTGGTAAAAACTCTGTACCCATGAGCTACCACATAGGTGGTAGTCTACTTAGCACTGAAAGTGTGATAAGAGACCTTGGGACACAGGTGGACGGTAGTCTCTCCTTTGATAATCACATCACTACAATAGTCAGGAAATCCTTCTACGTGGCACACCTCATCACAAAAGGTTTCTCATCCAGGAAAAAAGAGGTAATTGTTCCCCTCTACTCATCACTTATTAGACCCATTATAGAGTACAATGCCCATTTTGGTATGTACCTCACAAGACATCTACAATAACTGGAAAGGCCGCAGAAATACCTCACAAAGAGGATTACCAGCCTCAAACAGATGCCTTATGCAGACCGTCTCAAAAAACTCCAGCTTTACTCTGTTGCATATCACCTACTCAGAGGTGATCTCTGCCTAACATACAAAGCTATGTCAAACCCATGCTCCACTTAAAAAAATCCCAATCCCTCTGAGCTACACGCACTAGGGACCTAAACCTTATCACCACAATAAACAGAACATGCTGGAGGGATAGATTACTATCCTAGAGACTTCCCATACTCTGGAAGAAACTACCTATCTATGTCAAACAAAGCTCCGCATTAGCACTCTTCAGGAAAATTCTTTATGATTGGATGTGAAATAGGAAATTCACCCCAGGGATCACCTCTGTGGCTCTGCTTGACAGGGGCACAGGAAAATAAATTTCTTAGGTGGCGAAAGCCAGGGTACCTTTTTGGCTAGGCTTGTATAGGCCCTAGGGCTGATAGCCTAGTACCTACCTATGAACCAATGAACCTAGGAACCCAGGATGATGTCACAATACAGACAAAAAATGAATGACTTTAACAATTGGTTCAGCTTCTGGTGTCAATCCAAGGTGATCCAGTATCTGTCAGCCTGGGAAGACATGGTCGACAGACCACACACTGCTTTGACAGAGATGGTTTTCACCTGTCTCCTCTAGGCTTTTGGATACTAGCAAAGATGCTTGCCTCCCCCATAGTGTCTTTTTTAGGCAATGTCAAAAGAAAAAAAATCCTGACATAAAGAAATTCTCTCAAGACAAACTCAAGGGTATACTGCTTAATGCTAGGAGCTTCAACAGAAAACTACACTTCCTGGAAGTACTCCTCACCTTGGATGATGCTGATGTCTGTGCAGTCACTGAGACTTGGTTCAAGGCTGCAGAGAGTACCCCAACCATACAAAGCTGCTATGCCTTCCACAGTTCAGACCCTGAAACGAGCATGAAAAAACAGAGGTGGAGGTATATCCATCGCCATTAAATCCAAATACACCTTGAAACTGTTTGAACAGGATGAATCTCTACAGCTACTTCAGGTACAATTAAATATAGGTAAAACACCCTACCACATCATTGCTATCTACAGGTCCCTCAACATGAACCAAGAGAGCCACATTGACTACCTGGACTTGCTAGAATCACTCGCTATACAGCAAAACACTTTGGTCATGCGGGATTTATCCAGCCAGCAATTTATAACATACACAAGCAGAAATGTGATTGCCCTGAGGTTCCTGGACTTTGTTAATTCAAATGTTCTGGAACAGCTAGTCCTTCACACCTTCAAGGGGCTCAAATGCCCTGAACCTGGTAGTCACTAACATGGGGGGTCAATGCATTACTCCCTGTGTGTTGCCCTCCCTGGTGAGGTCAGACCATAAATCTATCTTATTGAAGTAAAGATCAGCCTGTAAATCCCACAGGAGCAAGCAAACTGAAAAATTTCTCCAAAGTAAATTTAGCCTAAGAGAGGTTATGAAATGTTTCAACTCCCCTGCTAACACAGCCAACAATGACTCCTATGCACAGGCGTACACAAATGCCCTGTATTGACATTTAAGCAACTGTATAGACTCAGCTGCATCTGTCAGGATCAAAACCAGGTCCTCCTAAAGAAACAGACCACACTGGTGGACTGCAAGTATAAACAGGTCATATAGCAAAGGGAAGAAACTATTATCCAAGAATAAGAGGTAACTTGCTCACCAGTGAAAGAATATTCTTCACAGTTTGAACAATCAAATCAGATATCTTGTAAAGTCCTCTAAAGTCAATTACAAAGTTAAAGTATCATCTCTAGCTAAAGATATCGAACCCAAAGAAATTGACAAACTTTTGGCAGACAGATTTGGCACAATTTTCACCTCTCTGTCCCTTCCAGACTACCCCAAACACCCCTGTTACCAGTCCACTACCTATCAGTTCCAAAGAGCAGGTAATATCTACCCTCTCTAATGCCAAAAACACAGCTTCCATGGGACCAGATAACATAAACTGCAACTAGCAAAAACAATCCAGGACCACCAGGACTTCGGACAAAAACAAATCCTTTATTAAAATGTAAGCGCTTTCATGCCCACAACACGGCACTTCATCAGACATAAAACAAATAAACCACAAGCTCAATATATACCATAATCAATTAAAATTAGTCAGTATAAATCATTAGATTATTAATGAATCAATTTATGTTCCTTTAATAAAGGTTTTAAAGGTATAAATATATTTAATCCAGGGGTTCTATGTGTTCGTAGCTTCATTATCCACCTACTCTCATATTTCTCTATAATATTGTTTAAATCTCCACGTCTTTTACAAAAATTAAAACACTGTAATACTAAAAACTTAAAAGAATGATCACTAAAACTATGAATATGTTTAAATAAAGGGGCTGGATTCACAAAGGCTTGCACGGAGTCTTAGATTAGAGTAAGACTCCATGCAGCCATCATGTCCAACGAGCGATCTAGAAGCAGCCTGCAGGGGCGTGCAAGAGAGCTCCTAAAATGGCTCTTACACGGACAGGGCTGGGATATGCAAATTACCTCAATTGCAGGCGAAAGGCATGCAAATGAGGTAGAACTGCGATTCATGAAACCCGAACCTGTCCGAGTAAGAGCAGTGTTATTAGCAGAAATGTACTCAGTTGACAACTGTGTACCATTCTGTAAATAGCAAAACAGAGCCGGGACAGCTCCAAATAAAGGTTGCATCCAGTGCAGGAAGCATGCCAATGGCCAAATATACAGCCATAGGAAATGTTTCCTGATGCAATATGAAAATAAAAATATTTTTTTTCTCAGATTTCCGATGTTTAAGTGTAGCGCAGCACCGCGCAAACAGGCTGCGCTCTAAAACCCAGAAAACTAAAAATTAAAACCCACAAATGTGGATCTTATTTAAATTGTTAATGTACAATGCAAGGGAATGGCAGGCTGAAGACAACATGGCCACTGAGTAGAGGTTGCTAAGGGGGGAAGCTCAGTCTAAGAGATGTAACCAAGCATTAGTAGGCAATCCTATGTAAATGAGGGTTAGGATAGTGAATCACAAGTTTACATAGCAAATGAGCACAGTAAGTGGAGTGTAGGAGTAGGATAAGGGGAGTAACTGAGTAGAAGATAGGTGACATCATGAGGGGGGTATATATGAAAGAAGTGAAGCTCATTGGAGCAGAGTGGCATGTGTCTGCTGTCATTTACACATCATGGAAAGAGGTGTGTCAACGGGTAGGCTAGGGAAAGGCAAGAAATGGAAGGTGTATGCCATGGATAACACCAAAGTTTCTTGCTGAGCGTGCATGCGTGCGTGTGCGCACCTGTAAAACCGAGTAAGACAGAGTGCGCGCGTGTAAGTGTGAGTGCGCACGTTTAAGCAGGAGTAAGCATGTATAAGGCTGTTTAAAGAGTTGTAAGTGCGTTTGCACTGGTGTGCACGCTTTTTAGCCTGAATAAGCAAGTTTTAGTCCGTGTAAGCATGTATGCATGCGTGTTAGCTGCTGTGCGCGTGTTTGCACTTGTGTGAGTGGCGCTCCCCCCTGAGGAAACAGAAAGGAAAAAGGAAGCACAACAAATAGTAGGAAGTTACCAGGGAGTACTAGCAGAGCTAGCAGGTGAAAACAATCAGAATCAGGCAATTACACAGGCAGTACACTAGCCCAGCCCAGCCTAGCACTTAAAACTCGCAAACAACAGTCCATTATGTTTCTCACAACAGACACTGCAGTAAGCTAATGGAAGTGAAAACTGAAAAAGCTTTACTGAGACAAAAAAATGTTAGGGGCTGACATTGGTGTTATAAGGCAACATATGCAACATGCTGAGGGTGGTGACAATGGAAATGCTGCTGGACAACCCACAGTGAGGAGGCGGAGAAGAGTGTACAGGCCCAGGGTAACCTACCAGGGGCTGCATGAGCTGGAGATAGTGGAGCGCTACAGAGTGGACAGAGGCCTCCTGCAGAAAATTGCTGAGCTGTGCAGGCCACGCTTCACACACAGAACCAACAGAGGGGAACCCATCCCAGTGGAAATCAAGGTATGTGTTGGCCTAAGAATATTAGCAACAGGTACCTTCCAGAGACCAACAGGTGATATGATGGGGACATCACAGGCATCAGCATCCAGGTTACTGCACCAGTTCCTGGATGCCATGTCAGCACATGTCGGTGATCATGTATATTTCCCCAATTCCCATGAGGTATTGGCCAGCAATATGTGTCTCTTCCAGCAAATAGCGGAATACCCTGAGGTAGTGGGTGCAATAGACTGCACCACATATGCATCAAAGCACCAGCCGGTGAGGGGGGTAGGGTCTACTTCAACCGCAAGGGCTTCCCCTCCATCAACTGCCAGGTTGTGTGTGATGCCCATGGCATAATACTGAATGTGTGTGCAGGCTGCCCTGGAAGCTACCATGATTCCCATATCTGGCATCTGATGCAGCTGTACCAGACATTTGCCAATGGGGACATCCCACATGGTCACCTAGTGGGGGATGCTGGCTATGCAGTGGAGCCATGGCTGATGACACCCATCAGAAATGCACAATCACCTGAACAGGAACGCCATAATGAGGCACACGCACAAACACATAATGTAATAGAGCGTGTGTTTGGGCTGCACAAGTCATGGTTCCGGTGCCTGGACACATCTGGTGGAGCCTTGCAGTACTCACCAACTACATGTACCCAAATTGTCATGGTATGTGCTATGCTACATAATATGATCCTGCGAAAACAGCTGCAGCAGGACCAGCATAGGCCTGGGCCAAACAGCCCCCCACCATTGCCAAGGCCATCACAGGCAGAGCGTGACTAGGAGGAGGAACAACCTGAGCCTGCCCCAGTAGGCAGAAGGAGGCATGCCCAGTATGCTTTGGCCTTGGCAAAGAGGCAATGCATAGCACATACACTGGCTCAGTAGGAACTCTGGAAATGATACCTCTCTCTGACTCGCACATATAGTAAAAGGGATGCCTAAGTTGACACTACTTGCTTTCAAACATGTACAGGGAGTGTAGTATGTGCATCCAACATAGGCAGCCCTGCAGCACCACCTAAGGCATGATTCCCATGTGTTAAGCAATATAAAGCAGTGCTAAACAGCATTTACCACCATGTAGTATATGCAAACAAAATCGCACACACCAACTAGCACAACTGTGGTCAATGTTGAGTAATGTTGGGCAACGTCCAGCAATGTTGGTGAATATTGGGCAATGTCAGACAAGCCTGGTCAAATAGGGCATAGCTGAACAAAAGCCAACATGCTCATATTTGTTTATCTGGCCCTTAAGCAGTCTAGTCTGCTCAGTATGAAAATATAAAGCAGTGATGGGCCTCGAACCCAGGATACTGTGCACTATAGTCAAAGTACTGAACCACTAAACCATGACAGTATTGCAGTGGTTACCCTGTATGAAGGAATGTTGATAAGTCTATGCAAAGAATATCATGGAAACCCTGCAGACACAGCATAATCCCTGTCGAGTTATGACACAAAGGTGAGTCCTGCAGTAAGAACATAACCTGAATTCCAACATACACAGTATAACTGTTAATATTGGTCATGTTCACACACATCAACAAATGTAGTGGACCTCAGATAGCAACATACAGAAAGGTCACACTGGGCATGCTCACACACGAATAAATGAGACAAATGTCAGGCAACAAAACACGGAAAGCCTGAACTGGGCATGCTCACACACTTAGGCCATGTCTGAGTACAGCAGTGGACCACGCATATCTGGCAGTTGCATGTGTTAACCCAGGAACCTGTCACTATCCAGCAATCCACCATGTGCACACAGTTATATGACAACAGACACATCTATAATATAGTGGAACCCTGTCATAATCAAATATGTTCTGCAGATACCGAAGTTGTTCATAGAAACTGGTAAAGCAAAGATGATAAAGTCCTGCAAACAGTATCAGCGATAAACATTGTGCATCCTGAACATTAGCATAGGTTCAGAGGTAGATACTAGGCTATCTGCCCTAGGGCATGTACAAGCCTAGCCAGAGTGTGTTTGGCATTCACAACCCTGTCAGATTACTACACTGTGTGTGTGAATAGTAGGTCACACAAGATAGCCCATGTATGTTTAGGCTAGTGTGCCTCTGTCTAGCAGGGACACAGAAGATATCCCAGGGGTAAACATACGATCACCCATACAGTCATCAAGATGTCTCCTGTAGGTGGTCAGTGGGTGGCTCTGCCTATGTGAAACTGGGATTACAATCTGGAGTGAGTGGAGGCTCTGGGATAAGAATCTGTCCCTCCAGCATGTCCTATTAACATCTGTGCTGAGGTATATGTCCCTGGAGTGTGTAGCTCCAAGGGAGTCGGACATCCTGAGGTGGAGCATGTGCAGTAAATCTGGGTTGGGTATATCTGTAAACAACAGGCACACATCATATCCGAGTAGGTGGTAAATGACTGAGTAGAGCTGGAGTTACTGCATCCGAACTGTGCAGGGCATCTCTGTGAGTCCCTAGATCTGCTTGGTGAGGAACTTCTGTGGCGAGTACAGTTGCTGCAGGTGTCGGGTAAGGTATACCCCAAATGTGCATTGTAACCAAGCATGGTTGTAATGAGTATAGGGGCACAATGACCTCACTCGATCTAGATGTGAAACCATATGGGATAAGATGGCCCACATAGAAGGTGTGTCCAACCACTTTGGCAACGTGAGTGTCAAAGATGACAGTACAAACAAGTCATGTCCCCAAACCCCTAACAACTCCTACCGTATGTAATGGAGTACTACCTATGTGGTAATGTGTGGGCATGTTGTTATTCCCAAAGGGGATGACTATGCAACTAATGGCATTTAGCTGTAGGGCATGGCTCAGGCACCAGTCATCCATCTCTGTGAGACCCTGTTTGAGTATGCATGTGGCAGCTGGAGAGTTGATCATGGCGCCCAGTTTGCAGTCAAGTGCAAACATGTTCAGCCATATTCCCCCTGTGGTAGCCTGTACATCAGACAAATATATACTGAACAAGAGAGATCCCAGGACCAAGCTGTGTGAGATGCCACGTGTAACTGGTGTATAGTCAGACATGGCACCTGCAATTCTGACCATGTGGGTGCTATCCCTGATCCAGGTAGGAATCCATCTTGTGAGATATGTGTCCATATCGACGCTGGTGAGCCTATGCATAATGGCCCAGTGGGTTATTGTGTTGAAGGGTTTTGCAAGGTTCAGGTAGGCTGTGTGGACAACCGTCCCTATGTCAATGGACCTGTTAACCGTTTAAAGAATACAAACAGTTTCAAGAGGCAAGATCTGCCCACAACAATGCTGAAATGTGTAGGACACAGTGTCTGTACGTTCCCGATGTCTATGTGTATGAGTCCCATGACAATACACTCCATAGCTTTGCAGAACAGGCTAGTTAGGCTTATAGGGCAATATTGTCTGTGGTCCGTTGTGGCACCAACTCTGTGGAGTGAGACCACTGTTGCTGTACGCCATTCCTTGGGTACATATCCTGTAGTAACTCCGATTTTGAACAGTGATGTAATGCGAGGGTTACGTCTGTCATGAAGCTCGTGTAAGATGCAGGCCGGGACACCGGCTGGTCCCAATGATACTGTGATGTACGCTTTGGGGAGGGCAGCACTCACCTGTAACTATGTGATGTCAGGGAGGTTATACTCTGTTGGGATGTATAGTTGCTCCTTAGGGGGGATGGGGGGGAGACATCTGCACTGAACCTGTTTGCCAGGATGTTGGCAATGCCAGTGGGTTCAGGGAATGTTTAGTCTGTATGCAGTAACTCACAGGATATCAGTGAGTGTCCATCCAGGTTCCTGACATAACTGAAGAAGGCCGTGTGATAGTCTTACATATCTGGTACAATTGTCCAGTAGAAGCGGCCCTTAGAAACGTTCATGAGTGATCGTAGCTGTCTGCTAGTACAGATCACAGATGCCTTCCCAGTCTGGGATTGTGTTCTATCATGTAGTATCATCCTCCTGACGTTGTACAAATTATTAGTGGCTGGGGTCTACCAGACAGGTCCCCTGCCACTGGAGTAGTGAGTCCTGTTGTTATTTGGGATAGCACAATCCATGCAGTCCACTATGTGTCCATAGAATGTGTATGTAAAGGATTCAGCAGTGTGAGCCATATTTGCCACTGTCTCAGGGTCTCTGAAGGATACCACCTTGCTTTGGTGAAGTGAGACATTGGCTCATGAGAAGTTCACCAAGATTACCCAGGATGGGTGTGTGGAGGGTATATGTATGTCCAGTGAGATACATGTATGTTCTGACCTTACCAATGAGGGGTATATTGCTGGTGTGGAACATAGAGTCCCCATGTTGGTGATGATCAGGTCCAATATGTATTCCCCCTTGTGGCTGCGCTGACTGTTTGTGCCATGGCATATGAGTCTACAAATTGTAGCGACTGTTGGGTGAGGGTGTTGGGGCTTGAGTAGTATCCCCAGTCAATATTTGTGTATATGAAGTCACCCAATATAATGGTGTTTGTGGGGACCTTCATATTCTCCATAGTTCCCATGAAAGCTGAGTGTGGTTCCTGAGTTTGGGAGGGTGGTCTGTAGCAGGCAACAAACTGAAAGGCAGTTTTGCACAATGGTAGTTGTATATGTATGGTCTGTGATGCCTTGTGCAGTGCTACTAACCCGGAGGTGTGTGTATCTGTGATGTATATGGATACCCCCCTAGTTGTGTTGTCTGTTCCAAGTCTTGTTGTCAGAAAGCATGGTATGAAACATAACCTAGTAGTGCTGGTGTGCATAAGTGAACCTGAACCAGGCGTCTGTTAGTGCACAGATATCACTATCCTCCATACTGAGGAGAGTCTTGAGTGTCCACAATATGAGGGTAACACATCTGGTGTTGAGCAGCATTACCCTTAGTTTCATTTAACCTGTAATGTCTATGGAGGTGAGTTTGTCTTTTGAGCTCTGCTTAAAAAAGGCACTATGGTGGTAGCAAGAGCCTTAGCCAGCATTCAAAAGTCCAAGGGTGACAGGTGCAAGCTGTCCATAGTGAAGCTACGTGGCATGTTGAGCATGTCACCACAGGCTGACAGACAATGTATCCACTATGAATGAAACAAATTTGTTAGGCAACTGTTAAACGTGATATGTTTGTCTGTATACTGTGACATCATAATTGGTGGGTGTAAGATGCTAGAAAAGGTCAGTGTCATACTGGCCTGGGCTACATGATCAGAGTGTTCCTCCATGTATCATGTCATGTGGTCCAGGGAGTAACGTCTGAGGTTTTACGCACCAGCATGGACAATGATGGTGCCAGTCCTGTACTTGCTTTGGAGTGACCTGACTGCCTTCATTATGTTGCAGATCCTGGCACCCGACAGACAGCCCAAAGGGACTATTCTCTTGTTAGGGCTGGTGAGTGGTACGTCTGTGTGTCTGACAATAAGTGTCACCTATTACAAGTGTATTAGGTGTGTTGTTTAGCCCGAAAGGCAGTGACTGTGTGGCACACTGACATTGTGAACTATGTGATATGTGGGTATTGTAGTGGGGTAGCAGTTGTGTGTCTGTCTGCTTTGGAGGTCTCTGCTGCTTAGACAGAGTAAATTTACAGCATTCTAGTAATGTTTATGTGTGATAATGTGGTTTGAGTGCTGTTGCTTGATGATATGTGAGACTGATATGTGGTGTGTGTGGTTACCTTCACCACCTGATAGACTGTGCCACTCATGGGTTGAGAAAGTTCAGCACCCTGTATGTCTCTATAGGTGCATCTCACACATATATCTGAGTTTGTCGAGAGGAGGAGAGGGTTGTCTGTGTACATGAGGCAGATGTGACATTGTGTCAATATCACAATATTCACCAGCTGGACTGGAGAGTACACACAAAACCGACCCCTGGACATGCCAGGATATTATGATGACATACTCTGTAGCCTGATCACAAAGGATCAGTAGGGTGTTAAGTGTGTAAAAGAGTATAACAGGGATTAGTGCTCATGTTCGTTGGTGTTTTGTGAAGAGTAGCTGAGAAGGAGTCCAGACTGAATCATGACACCTCCTTCAGCTATGTCATAAATAGCAATGTACAGCCATATATGTCCTGAGTCAGGGCCAACTGTACCTGACTGACAATGCCGACATTCTGACAGACAGGCCCATATGTACATACCCACCTCCCACTGATAATAGGCCATATCATCATACCAGGAGATTTCACATGTAACACGTGAAAGAAAACAAAAGCTGGATAAACGCCTGGTATACACCTCAAGCAAAAAAAAATTAAAACACCAATGGTTAGACCACAGCTGAAGATAAAAATGGAATAATCCACATCAGGAAATAAATCACTTGCAGCTTCACAGTAGTGCCCTTTATAAAACCAAAAGTTGTAACTGAGATGTAGTAGTCAAGGTAGGAAATGGTTCACTTGCAGTTTCACAGCACTTTATTAAACAAGAGTAAGCGCTTTCACGATCTAAGTCAGCTGATCGCTTCTTCAAACTCATAAAAACAGTTAAAACATTGGTATTTAAAATATGGTTCAACCAATGAAAACACATATAGAACTATGACATAGACTAATTAAAATTGCATACATCAATACATTAATGTGCCTTATATTCTGCATAAGATGAAATAAAATATACATATAACAGACACATTTTATGTAATAATCCATATTACTTAATGTTTTAGTGGTCTGGATTTTAAAAAAGGTTTCAAGAAAACAGCATTGTTCAATCCAGGAGACCTATCTGCCTGAAGTAATAAAATCCATCTTTGTTCTGCTTCCTCTACCTTATTCCTTATATCACCTCCCCTCTTACTTTTATTTATTATTTCTAAAACCACGAAATTAAAAATATGTTTCCTATCTTCTTCTTCCACATGTTTTGCTAAAGCACTTGTGTCTTTTTTATTTCTTATATCTCTAAGGTGTTCAAGGATATGTTCCTTTAGACACCTATTGGTTTTGCCTATATAAAAGGCATGACAGACAGTGCAGAAGCTGAAATAAACCAAATTTTGTGTTCTGCAGTCAGCATAAAAATCTATATCAATTATAAATCCTAGTGTAGGATGTTTATATGTAGATTTGTTATATAAATAGTCACATGCTGTACAATTTCTGCAAGGAAAAGTCCCCTGTCTATCAGATAGGATCATTCTTTCATTGTTTCTAGATTTATAAGTTATAGGGAATCTAACTTTAAAATCATGACCTTCCTTGCTTTTAACATCTTCTATAGTATTTGAGAAGAGCGGTTTACATCTCCCATCCCTATTTTCAATAGTATATTTAGAGCTTTCATTTATGTCTTTCTTACTATAACCTCTGTTTAAGAAGTCTTTCTCTAATATAGTCATTGGGCAGGATTCACGAAGCCTCCGTGTAAGAGTTAGCAAGTCTTACACGGAGGCTGCAGTTAAACGGGGCGATGTCAGTATGTCATGCATATTCATGAGGGCATGCTGAATCACACCCTAGGCTAACACGGTCCGTGTAGCAAAGTAGGGGGCGTGTCAGCACGGCGAGTCCTGCAAAGGGACACGTCCCCAGAAGAATCACAGTCCCGAAAGGAAACTCCCACAAGCGAGTCCGCGGAAATGTCAAGAAACACAATACCACACATGCCCCCACAGACTATAAACCCAACTGAAATGTAAAACATAAAAATGAACATTTTCATTTTTTTTTTTTATAATTTAAAAAATGTTTGCCCGTAATTGCTCTCGTTTGCGTGGGTGTGCCTTTCGCTCAGCCACAGTTAGCAGTCATTGAAAAAGCATATAAGATCTAAATATGCAATATAAGCCAAGTAGCAATAGCGTAGTGGTAGAGATGTCGGCCAAAGAAGAGGTAGTCACGGCTCGAGCCTCAACAACATCGTTTTTTATTTTTAGTGAAATAAGCACAAAACAATCCCCTGACATATATGTATATATATATATATATATATATATATATATATATATATATATATATATATAATTTAAATAAAATGTAATGAAATGGGCCATGTTTTTATAAAGAAATCTGACACAATAAAAAAAAAATATTTTATAAGTGCCCATAGCTGAGCAGCGCTCTAACAAGCTGAGTATGTTTGCCCGTAGGTGACCAGTGGTTTAACAGGTGTAATATGAGTGCCCGGAGTTGAGCAGCGCTTTAACATGCTGAAACTGTGTGCCCATAGTTGCGCAACATTTCTCACAGTGTAATATGTGTGCTCATAGCCAAATAACACGTTAACCAGCCTAACCCATTTGCGCGGAGCTGCGCAGCGCGCCAACCGGCTTACCGGCGGGCAACATTGAGCAACCTGTATCAAAGCCGCCTTTAAACAGACACACCACCTAGCGTGCCTAGACAGGAGTAAAATAAAAAAAAAAAGCAATGCCCAGGCTCGAACCCAGGATACTGTGCATCATAGTCAAAGTACTGAACCACTAAGCCATGACAGCTGTACTGACAAATGAAGTATTAGCATATATATAGGAATGAATGGAAATAGAAGCATGGCAAAGCAGGTTTTTTTAAGCTGATATAATTACAAAATGGCCAATCACAGATAAGTGCGGGAAAAACGGCATATATAAGCCCCATAGGCGGGAATACACAGCATAACTGATTGTGGAACCTATTTGCAGTCAGGATGGCAGGTGTAGGAGAGGGTAGTCGCTTCCGAGCACAGAGGTGGGGTGTTGAGGAGTCCAAATACATGGTTTGGCTCCTAGTCCACGATCATGAGGCTCAACTCATGCAGGGCCAGGTTCTGTGGGGAGCATACAAGGCAGAGGCATGGAACCGGTTGGCACATGATCTCACCAGTGCCACAGGCATACCAAGGACTGGTGAACAGGTCCATCACCACCATGCGAATTTGAAGAGACAAAAGCAGGACCAACTGAACCATTGGATCCAGGAGTCCTGGCAAATGCCCACTGCCCCACTACTGAGTAAGTATCCATGTAATTATGTATGTAAGGAATTATCCTAGCTGATATTACGGAGATGTATGTTCCAATATTACTTCATTTATATTACAGCTGCAGGTGTACGTTCTGCGAATCGGTGAGCCTATGGTGATAGGCTGGAGTGGTTGCGCCACCAGGCAGGTTAGTAATTATTTATCTGTAATTGTTATACAATATAAGTGAGACAGCTTGCAAAAGAGTTCAGTGTAGTTACATATAAATAAAGTTCAAATAACACTAAAAGAAATATTCTGCTAGTACTGTATGATTAGATAAGTGATGCAGCCTGTAATCCAGAAATAAAAATTAAACAAGTCTGAAATAGAGATTTCCCACCTGTACTGTAATATCAGATAACCTGCTGCAGCCTGAAAATTAGTGGTAAACAAGCTAAAGACAATAGACATGTGTCAAATACATCCCCTTTGAAAATCTGCCATATGAAACAAGTGAGTCTGTTGGAAAGGATTGTTGTAACCAAGTATGACATGTTAATAATGCCTAGAATAAAGTACCATCTTGAATTGTAAAAATAAAACAAGTGAGAGTGTGAGAAAGAGGTATGAATCGACCAAGAAAGCTGTTATAACTTCTGAATAAAGTATACTGCAGTCAGTACATAATGAAATGAATGAGACAGCCACAACCAAACAGTGAAATGTTTGAAATAAAGTACTGAAGCTGGAATGTGTCTGTCCCACAATTTGGATATGTTGCTGTACCCTTGCAATATGGAGATAGTATGGTTGTATGAAGTAATGAACATCCACAGTTGTCTAGAGCCATGTAAATGAAATGTAGCAGGATGCTGTACCTGAACACAGCCAGATATGAATGTGTATGAATAAAAATGCAATGTATATTAATGTAGCAGTAACAGTCCCATCACCAACATTCCTAAGGTTACATATAGGAAACTGTACTAAGACCTGTAGGGTATATATATCTGCAGCTACTAGAGATGTACAGCATATGTATAGGTAGTTGAAGTTGTTAATGAAATATTTCTTCACCCTACCCTATATTCACAAATAATGCCATTCCACAACAAACTGGGTATGTGTATTCACAATTAATTCCTATGGACATTTGTCCTGTCGGTTCAAACATATTTGCACATACATTGATGCATGTGCCCTGTTCATATATCCAAACCTGATGGCCTGTTGCCATCAATCAACCCTGCATGCTGTTGGAATGTGTACTGTTGTTCAAAATATTCATGTGTTATGCTTGCTGTTCAATGTTTGGAATTCATGGGTGCTTGGTTAATGGGAATACTGATGCATGCTGTTACAACTAATTTTGAATGGTATTGTTTGTTACTAACTCAAAATGTCATAAAATATTGCTAAACATAGGACAACAGGGAAGGTGGGTTCCAGCGGACCCACCTCTCCCACCTCAGCTGGTGAGTGCACCTGGCACTAGTGCCCAGGTCGGAACCTCCTCCGGTGGCCCTGTGCCACCTTCGGGTGGAATCGCTGCAGGGGATGGGGCTCATCCCCCCTCTGCAAGCGTGGCCGGAGGAGACCATCCACTCACCCTCCAAAGTGTCCGGTCTGTGGTGCATAGCAAGATCAGGCATTCTGTGCTTGAACCCCTATGCCAGCTTGAGGCTCGGGTGGCGCAACTCACGGGTGTGCCTGCTGCCCGTCCTACACAGCCCCCAGCACAGCCCCGTCCTGGGCTGTGAAGGCACAGTGGCAACTGCCCATGGGTGGGGATCTCAGTTCCACTGTTGCCATCTGTGGGCTCATGGGCTTGCGATATCCAAAGATCCATCCCCGTCAATTGTGTTTCCCCCGCACATGTGTCATACTCCGCCCCTGTATGTGTCTTGTTTGTCTTGTCTGTTAACCTCCCCTACCTACCTCCCCAAATATACCTACTTCCTGTACCTCACATTCCACTCTCACCTGAAAAAAAATAAAAAAGGGCACTCTGTTCCCTTAAAAAATTACGCCCCATACATAGCTGCCCATTTTGCAGACATGTCTGCTGAACATGTGAATTGGTAATTACAATTGGCTGTACAACATATTTTGTTGTCATCACCCCTCTCTCAGGGGTGGAAGGTTTCAAGTTTCACACCAAATTACACACATATGCACAGCTGCTGCTGATAAAGAAATGGGCAGCTATGGGCCTTTCCTACATCCTTCCTGCAAATCCCGAGCTTGTTTTCCTACTGTCCTACCCTCTTTGTGCCCCCTTTTTCACCACTTTCCTATCTCCCCATTTTCTTTTCTTTCAAAGAAATTACAGCGGGTGTGCGCGAGAGTAAGCACTATTAAGCAGTAGTAAGCAGGAGTGCGCTTTGTGTAAACAGCTTAGCTGTTTAAGCGCATCGTGAGCTCAGCTGCAAAACCAGTGCTAACCCGCTTACAATTGCTTAAAAGTGCCTTAGTCACTCTGAATGACAAGGCCTGTAGTCTGCTCAGCAGCAAAATAAAATTCCTCTGTCAGTCTCAAACCCAGGACCTTGGAAACACTAGTCTGCATGACTTACCACTAAGCCATGACTGATATACAAAAACTTTGTGCTGAAAGCAATATATCATGAAATAGTAGGACTGAATGTAAAGGGAATATAGGAAGGCTATTACACAAAGCTTTTCTTGTATCTTGACTGGCAATTCCTGTGGATTTGTATAACATTAGTGTGAGAAGAGAAATAGCCATGCTAGTCAGTAGCTAGTAGGTAATAATGTGACAGTAGCACCTTGCAAACCACACACACTATCAGAGCAGGATAAACACTGCCATATTTGAATAGGTAAGAGGCCAGACCTTGCAACTTTGACTGATTTACAGGGATGTCCCTGATTTGAAAACAAATGTTAACTGTGCCCCACTGACTCCCTGTGAAATGTACTAACAGTAGGCAGAAAGGTGTTTTATCCCACGTAATGGTAACTGTCAATTACTGAAAGTATGCACTACTTGCATGTCAGAAATGGTGTAGTAATACATATGCTCAAAATACCCCACAGTCACAACTGCAGAATATCTGAAATATATCACGGGTGTATCCCACTGATATGTACCATTCCCTGAGGCTGATAAAAGATACACCTGAGAGTATCTGAGGCCTGCAAGTGTCACAAACTCACAGGCATATCATTCTGTCTGCTGTCACACACTCTGTGAATAGCTGTAGAATAGCTTCCACAAGCACACCCACATGTAGGTGTACAACCCACAAATATCAAAAGATGTATCCAACTAATAAAATAAGGACAGTATAGCAGTTTGCAAGCGCTGCATGTGCCTGCTATCCATAACTGTTAGTACAAAGTACAAGGCCCCACTACTGCTCAGCAGCAAAATAAAATACCCTTGTAGGTGTCAAGCCCCACACCTTGGCCAGACCAGACTGCATGCAGTACCACCAAACCACAATAAACATATAAGGAATTGCTGCTGAAAGAAATATAGCAAGCATTACAAGGAGTGAATGTAAATGGAAAATAGGAAAGCCATAGCAACACATTCCAGTAAAGACACCTAGCAGGCATTCAAGGAGTGAATGTAAAGGCCAAATAGGAAAGCCATAGCAACAAATTGCAAGACCCACTGCTGTATACCAGTTACTCCACAAGTCCCACAGGAAAGCACATACTCCCATTTAAACAGTATTAGTATTATTAGGTGTCAGTTAACATACACACTGAGAAGAATAAACTGGAGGAAGCAATAGTCAGGTGTCAGTACAACATGCATTTCAGTGCCTACAACACAGCCTGAAATATGAGAGACATATCAACCTTTATACTCACAGAACAGTGTCCACAGCATACCAGCATGGTCCCCACCTTGAAAATCTGAAAGGGCTATGCCTACCTAACCTAACATTTTATAGCACTGTCCTGAAATCACAGTGAGAACTGCAATTACCACACAGCAGGCTGCATGCAATTAGTAAATGCTGGATAACAATTGGTGCAGATGCCATCACATGCACATGTGCATATACCTACAAAAGCAGCCTGTACTCCCAGTCCACACATGCAATACTTTCATTGCAACATCCGGAGGGAGAGACAGAGAGAGAGAGAGAGAGAGAGAGAGAGAAAAAAAAAAAAACAGAAAAAGAGACACAGAGACAGCCACCAAAATAAAGCAATAAAAAACAGCAAGCTAGCCAGCAGCAGGCAACCAAGCAGCAAGCCATCAGAAACAGCAGTGACAAACAAAGGTAATGTAAACTAATAATCTAATAGTCTACATACTGTGAACCCTCCATATGTGTTAGCAGTCTGTATCTATATATATATGAAGATGTGCATAGGGCAGGGGACATACTGCAACTTAGTGAAGGCTGGACATACGTATGTATGTGAAGGTTGCTATGTGCACATATCAATGTAGGTTGTAGTGCAATGTACAATGTAGGTTGTACAGTAATGGATTTTGGTTTTAGGGGCAGTATTTTTTTTTTTAGTTTTTGTTTTTTTTTTTTTTTTTTATTTCGGGGGGGGAAAAGTTTTTTTTAAA
>NC_056725.1:259536277-259578777 GCF_019279795.1 Protopterus annectens
TTTCCCTTCTACGGGTGATGTCACCCGCCTAGAAGTATGCCTCTGACAGCGCTGTGCTCAGTAATCTCAGTAGCGCATTCTGTAAATGCTTCATGCTGTAGTGAGTTTATGTAGGTAGGTGTAGGTTCGACTCTCGGCCCTTCCCTGTGTGTGTGTGTGTGTGTTTCCAGCTGCCTCTGCAGATGAACATGCTTTTAGATGCTTCGCAACACATACCTTGGCTATCAGCGGCCATTCCTTTACGGATGTTGTCACCCACCTGTACATGTGCCTCTGACGGTGGTGTGTTCGGTGGTCCACGTAGCGCATTCCATACCTGTGTCATACTTTTGTGCGGTTGGGTATGTGGGGGTGTGGTCAATCACCATGCCTGCCACATGTGTGTGTGTGTCCATGCTCCCAGCTGCATGGGTTCATGGGTATGGCTTTGAGGTGAGACGCAGCACGTGTACTGCTTGTGTGCCTGCTGTGGTTGGCGACCTCCGTAGCGTGTTCTCCACATGCACCCTGCTATGGTGTGGTGGGGTGGTGCTGTGTACATTACACTCACGGGCTTGCCACATGTGTCCGTCTGTATCTCTGTCATTGTATATCTACGTACCTATGTTGTGCCCATAGTGCTGCTCTTGCATGGACAGCTGTCTTTCCCATGTATCGCATATTTGCACGGCTGACACATAGAACTGTGGTACTATGCATATCCACTCATTGTCCATGCACTGTCCGTATTCCAGAACACCCTAAAGACATCTGCTGGATATCGTGGCAGACAGCTATCCTTGCTGTACTGACACTGTACCTGTACACGCCATAAACCTTGTGTGTAATTGCCTAATTGTGTGTGTATGTCTACCTGTGCTGTATGCATGGCCGTGTGTGTGTCCCGCTATAGCCATCTGTGCAGGTGTCGCCACTATGTGTAATCCTTGTGGACCGCTGTTTCATGTGCACGTCTGCACATACCTGCAGACCGTACTACCCCTCCTCCGGCAGCGGCCTTAGATCGACTGCTGCCCTAGGCTGTAGGGCTCCATGGCGCCCACCACCACAACACATGGTGCCCCCATCTTGGTATACCTACATGACACACCTACTAGACAGGTGGCCCTACTAGTGCGGCGCCCTGGGCAGCCGCAGGATTGGCGTATGCCTACGGCCGGCTATGAGCACATCACAAGGCATACGTCTACATTCAGTGTTGTACGATGGCTAGGTTATAATACCAGAGGGGGGACCTCATCAGGTATGCTATAGAATGCGGATTTAGATGGATTATTAGGTGGAGGGTTGGCCACACACCAGGGCTGACCGATGGAACACTGATGAGGCCTCTTTTGAGAAGCAGGTGGCTTAAACCCCCATAACAGGAATGTAGTTTAGGTACAGATGTACAGTTAACACACATTTGTCCACTCTTTCAGTTCTGTACCACTGTATTACAGTGATATGATATGCATATCTTCTATATATATTGTTAGATATTTGATTGATGAGTATTAGGCATAGTACAATATCATATAATACATGTGTTAATAGGATGTTTTCTGAGATGTTAATATATGTGTGTGTAGTTAACATTTCGTCTGTGCTTTCTATGCTGTGGTTATATGTTCATTGTTTGCTGAGAAAGTAACCAATGAAAGTGTAAGGGGGGATATTTAAAGCCTGGATGCTTCTATGTTATGTGTAAGTCTCACGGAGCCTACAGGTGAAAGCGCTTACATGTCTATGAAGTAACCTTTGTATACCATTTGGGACCTGTCGTGGACAATGTCTACGTTGACTGTTTCATCTACCTATGTGTGGTTTGGATTGTGTGCCATAAGGTGCCCATGGGTCTTTGATGTTGATTAGGTGTATTCCATGGTCAATTGACATTAATCCTATTAATTCACTGAAGGATGTTCTTCATAGGTGGGAACGCCATAGTTTGACCATCCTATGACCTTCCTAGCTGATGTTGTTATTGTGCCATTGGTATGTGTTCCACAGGTCACCCATTTGTTCCGCGGTATGGAAGCGAGTGATCCCCATTTTGGTGCTGGCATATTGAGTGCTGTGTACGCCGGTATTCGCACAGCGGTCTGGCTTTATATGGAGAGTGTCTACTGTAGTCCCTATCTGTATTTCCTGTGTTATGCCTCACTGCAGCTGTGTGATTCCACCAGGTTTGCAGTTATGGGTGCCATCTTGGTCCTATGCTTGTCCATCCCTGGCGAGTGCCTACTGGACACTGGTATAGAGCAGTACACATTTCACACCTGCATTTAGCATTAGCCGGTGGATGCTTTGCACAATTAGTGGGGAGTAAGGCACGTGCTACTCCCACATCCCTCCCACGGTGCGGGACAACGTATTATCTGCAAAACAACACCGAGCCCCGTTTCTGCATATCCAGGATCCCATGGCTGCAACCCTCGACGGTACCCATTATACATTCTTCATGTGTGCGGGACTGAAATGTGGACGCACTTCTATGGACTCGGCCATATGGGTATTTCTGCTCATATGTCCTGCATTTCATGGACACCTGTCATCAACCTTAAACACGCTGGTGGTGCATATATCTAACTGTGCCATAGTCACGGCTGTTACTCCTTCAGTGTCGCTCGCTCCATCACATTTCTATTGCATAGGGTTAAATTTTTGGGTCCTACAATGGACACCAATGTGCATATGTAAAGTGTAGAACCTGTTGGACTGTGTCCATCTGGCCAGTGGGTTTGACTGCTGCTGTATGTTCCCCAATCGCGGATGTGTGTTTGACTACACATATTATGTAGTGCTACGACAT
This sequence comes from Protopterus annectens, assembly GCF_019279795.1. Taxonomy (NCBI): domain Eukaryota; kingdom Metazoa; phylum Chordata; order Ceratodontiformes; family Protopteridae; genus Protopterus; species Protopterus annectens. Next base: position 259,539,072 of record NC_056725.1, read on the forward strand.
CCAGGTCTTTCAAACCTGAAACCAAATGGTGTACATCCAAAGATGCAGGTTAGCAACTGCTTTACATAATCCTCAGAAGTCACAATAGGAAATATCCACCACCGTATTGTCAAAATAACACCACCATAACATGTAGATCCTATTAATTCATTGAAGGATGTTCTTTATATGTGGGTACTCCATAGCTTAACCATCCTATAGCCTTCCTAGTTGACGTTGTTGGTGTGCCATTAGTATGTGTTCCACAGATCGCCCATTTGTTCCGCAGTATGGAAGTGAGTGATCCCCATTTTCTTGCTGGCAGATTGAGTGCTGTGTACGCCGGTATTCGCATGCCAGTCTGGCTTTGTATGGGGGGTGTGTACTGTGGTCCCTATCTGTATTTCCTGTGTTATGCCTTACTGCAGCTGTGGAATTACACCGGGTTTGCAGTTATGGGTGACCATCTTGGTCGTACATTTGTCCGTCCATGGGAATTGCCTACTGGACACTGGTATAGGGCTGTACACATTTCACAGCTGCATTTAGCATTCTCCGGTGGATGATTTGCATTAATAGTGGGGAGTAACGCATGTGCTATACCCACATCCCTCCCACGGGGCGGGACGTCGGATTATCTGCCAATCAACACCGAGCCCCATTTCTGCATACCCACAATCCCATGGCTGCAACCCTCGACGGTACCCATTGCACATCCTTCATGTGTGCGGGAATGGGATGTGGATGCACGTCTATGGACTCGGCAATCTGGGGAGTCCTATTCATATGTCCTGCATTTCATGGACACTTGTCATCAACCTTGAACACGCTGGTGGTGCATATATCTAGCTGTGCCGTAGTCATGGCTGTCAGTTCTTCTGGGTCTCTCGATCGCAGCTGGTTGACATTGCGTACGGATAAATTTTTGGGGTCCTACAATGGACACCAATGTGCATATGTAAAGTGTAGAACTTGTTGGACTGTGTCCATCTGGCCAGTGGGTTTGACTGCTGCTGTATGTTCACCAATCACGGATGTCTGTTTGAGTACCCATATTATGTAGTGCTACGTAAACCGGGTTTTTCTACACTGAACCCAAATGGTGTAAATCCAATGATGCAGGCTAACAATTGCTTTAACTAATCCGCAGATGTCCCATTAGGACATTCCCGCCTCTGTATTGTCAAATTAACATGACCAAAACATGTAAATCCTATTAATTCATTGAAGGATGTTCTTTATATGTGGGTACGCCATAGCTTAACCATCCTATAACCTTCCTAGTTGACATTGTTGGTGTGCCATTAGTATGTGTTCCGCAGGTCGCCCATTTGTTCCGTGGTATGGAAGCGAGTGATCCCCATTTTCTTGCTGGCAGATTGAGTGCTGTGTACGCTGGTATTCGCACGGCGGTCTGACTTTGTATGTGGAGTCTCTACTGTAGTCCCTATCTGTATTCCCTGTGTTATGCCTTACTACAGCTGTGTAATTCCACCAGGTTTGCAGTTATGGGTGCCATCTTGGCCGTACGTTTGTCCATCCATGGGAATTGCCTAATGGACACTGGTATAGGGCTGTACACATTTCACAGCTGCATTTAACATTCTCCGGTGGATGATTTGCATTATTAGTGCGGAGTAACGCATATGCTATACCCACATCCCTCCCACGGGGCAGGACAACGGATCATCTGCCAATCAACACCGAGACCCATTTCTGCATACCCACGATCCCATGGCTGCAACCCTCGACGGTACCCATTGCACATCCTCCATGTGTGCGGGAATGGGATGTGGACGCACTTCTATGGACTCGACAATCTGGGGATTTCTGTTCATATGTCCTGCATTTCATGGACAGTTGTCATCAACCTTGAACACGCTGGTGGTGCATATATCTAGTTGTGCCGTAGTCACGGCTGTCACCTCTTCTGGGTCTCTCGATCACAGCCGGTTGACATTGCATAGGGATAAATATTTGGGGTCCTACAATGGACACCAATGTGCATATGTAAAGTGTAGAACATGTTGGACTGTGTCCATCTGGCCAGTGGTTTTGACTGCTGCTGTATGCTCCCCAATCACGGATGTCTGTTTGACTACCCATATTATGTAGTGCTACGAAACCCATGTTTTTCTACAATTAACCCAAATGGTGTTAATCTAATGCTGCAGGTTAGCAACTGCTTTAACTAATCCTCAGAAGTCCCAGTAGGAAATATACGCCACTGTATTGTCAATATAACACAGCCGGAACATGTAGAACCTATTAATTCATTGAAGGATGTTCTTTATAAGTGGGAACGCCAGTGTTTAAACATCCTATGACCTTCCTAGTTGACGTTGTTGGTGTGCCATTAGTATGTGTTCCACAGGTCGCCCATTTGTTCCGCAGTATGGCAGCGAGTAATCCCCATGTTGTTGCTGGCAGATTGAGTGCTGTGTACGCCGGTATTCGCACGGCGGTCTGACTTTGTATGGGGAGTGTCTACTGTCGTTCCCATCTGTATTTCCTGTGTTATGCCTTACTGCAGCTGTGTAATTCCACCGGGTTTGCTGTTATGGGTGCCATCTTGGTCCTACGCTTGTCCATCCCTGGCGATTGCCTACTGGACACTGGTAAAGAGCAGTACACATTTCACACCTGCATTTAGCATTAGCCGGTGGATGCTTTGCACAATTAGTGTGGAGTAAGGCACATGCTACTCCCACATCCCTCCCACGGTGCGGGACAACGTATTATCTGCAAAACAACACCGAGCCCCGTTTCTGCATACCCAGGATCCCATGGCTGCAACCCTCGATGGTACCCATTACACATCCGTCATGTGTGCGGGAATGGGATGTGGACGCACCTCTATGGACTCTACAATCTGGGAATTTCTGTTCATATGTCCTGCATTTCGTGGACAGTTGTCATCAAGCTTGAACACGCTGGAGGTGCATATGTCTGGCTGTACCATAGTCACGGCTGTCAGTTCTTCTGGGTCTCTCGATTGCAGCTGGTTGACATTGCGTATGGATGAGTCTTTGGGGTACTACTATGAACACCAATGTGCATATGTAAAGTGTAGAACTTGTTGGACTGTGTCCTTCTGGCCAGTGGGTTTAACTGCTGCTGTATGTTACCCAATCACGGCTGAATGTTTGACTACACATATTATGTAGTGCTACGACAACCAGTTTATTCTGAACTGAACCCAAATGGTGTAAATCCGATGATGCAGGTTAGCAACTGGTTTAAATAAACCTCAGAAGTCCCGATGTGAGATATCCGCCACTGTATTGTCAAAACTAACACCACCAAAACATGTAGATCCTACTAATTCATTGAAGGATGTTCTTTATAAGTGGGAACACCATAGTTTAACCATCCTATGACCTTCCTAGTTGACGTTGTTGGTGTGCCATTAATATGTGTTCCACTGGTCACCCATATGTTCCGCGGTATGGAAGCGAGGGATCCCCATATTCTTGCTAGCAGACTAGGTGCTGTGTACGCCGGGATTCGCACGGCGGACTGGATTTCTATGCGGAGTGTCTATTGTAGTTGCCATCTGTATTTCCTGTGTTATGCCTTACTGCAGCTGTGTAATTCCACCGGGCTTGCAGGTATGGGTGCCATCCTGGTCGTAGTCTTGTCCATCCATGGGAATTGCCTACTGGACACTGGTATGGCCTGTGCACATTCCACACCTGCATTTAGCATTATCCGGTGGATGCTTTGCATTATTAGTGGGGAGTAGGTCATGTGCTACACCAACATCCTTCCCACGGGGCGGGACAACGGATTATCTGCCAAACAACACCGAGCCCCATTTCTGCATACCCAGGATCCCATGGCTGCAACCCTCGACAGTACCCATTACACATCCTTCATGTGTGCGGGACTGGGATGTGGACGCACATCTATGGACTCGTCGATCTGGGGATTTCTGTTCATATGTCCTGCATTTCATGGACACTTGTCATCAACCTTAAACACGCTGGTGGTGCATATGTATAACTGTGCTGTAGTCATGGCTATCGCGTCATCTGGTGGACGGTAACGGCTGGATGGAATTCTGTTAGGATAAATTTTTGGGTCCTACAATGGACACCAATGTGCATATGTAAAGTTAGATGTTGCTGGACTGTGTCCAACTGGCCAGTGGTTTTGACTGCTGCTGTATGTTCCCCAATCGCGGATGTCTGTTTGACTACCCATACTACGTGGTGCTACATAAACCAGGTTTTTTAGAACTGAGAACAAATGGTGCACATCCAAAGATGCAGGTTAGCAACTGCTTTAAATAAACCTCAGCCGTCCCAATAGGAAATATCCGTCACTGTATTTTCAAGATAACACCACTAGAACATGTTGATCCCCTATGTATTCATTGAAGCATGTTTTCTTTATAAGTGGGAACGCCATAGTTTACATATCCTAGTTGACATTGTTGGTGTGCCATTAGTATGTGTTCCACAGGTCGCCCATTCTCCGCAGTATGGTAGCGAGTGATCCCCATTTTGTTGCTGGCAGATTGAGTGCTGTGTACGCCGGTGTTACGCGGTCCAACTTTGTATGGGGAATGTCTACTGTAGTCCCTATGTGTATTTCCTGTGTTATGCCTTACTGCGGCTGTGTAATTCCACCAGGTTTGCAGTTATGGGTGCCATCTTAGTCGTACGCTTGTCCATCCATGAGAATTGCCTACTGGACACTGGTATAGGGCTGTACACATTTCACACCTGCATTTAGCATTCTCCGGTGGATGCTTTGCATTATTAGTGGGGAGTAAGGCAGGTGCTACACCCACATCCCTCCCACGGGGCGGGACAATGGATTATCTGCCAAACAACACCGAGCCCTGTTTCTACGTACCCAGGATCCCATGGCTGCAACACTCGACGGTACCCATTACACATCCTTCATGTGTGCAGGACTGGGATGTGGACGCACTTCTATGGACTTGGAACTCTGGGGATTTCTGTGCATATGTCCTGCATTTCATGGACACTTGTCATCAACCGTAATAACGCTGGTGGTGCATATGTCTAGCTGTGCCATAGTCACGGCTGTCGCTGTTTCTGGTTGAACGATAACAGCTATATGATGTTCCATAGGTATCAATTTTTGGGTCCTACAATGGACACCAATGTGCATATGTAAAGTGTAGAACTTGTTGGACTGTGTCCATCTGGCGGGTGGTTTTGACTGGACTTCCTAGTTGACGTTGTTGGTGTGCCATTAGTATAAGTTCCACAGGTCGCTCATTTGTTCCGCAGCATGGCAGCGAGTAATCCCCATTTTGGTGCTGGCAGATTGAGTGCTGCATACGCCGGTATTCGCACGGTGGTCCGACTTTGTATGGGGAGTGTCCACTGTAGTTCCCACCTGTATTTCCTGTGTTATGCCTTCCTGCAGCTGTGTAATTCCACCGGGTTTGCAGTTATGGGTGCCATCTTGGCCGTACGTTTGTCCATCCATGGGAAATGCCTACTGGACACTGGTATAGGGCTGTACACATTTCACAGCTGCATTTAGCATTCTCCGGTGGATGGTTTGCATTATTAGTGGGGGGTAAGGCATGTGCTATACCCACATCCCTCCCACGGGGCGGGACAACGGCTTATCTGCCAAACAACACCGAGCCCCATTTCTGCATACCCAGGATCCCATGGCTGCAACACTCGACGGTACCCATTACACATCCTTCATGTGTGCAGGACTGGGATGTGGACGCACTTCTATGGACTTGGAACTCTGGTGATTTCTGTGCATATGTCCTGCATTTCATGGACACTTGTCATCAACCGTAATAACGCTGGTGGTGCATATGTCTAGCTGTGCCGTAGTCATGGCTGTCGCTTCTTCTGGTTGAATGATAACAGCTATATGATGTTCCATAAGTATCAATTTTTGGGTCCTACAATGGACAACAATGTGCATATGTAAAGTGTAGAACTTGTTGGACTGTGTCCATCTGGCGGGTGGTTTTGACTGAACTTCCTGGTTGACGTTGTTGGTGTGCCATTAGTATGTGTTCCACAGGTCGCCCATTTGTTCCGCAGCATGGCAGCGAGTAATCCCCATTTTGGTGCTGGCAGATTGAGTGCTGCGTACGCCGGTATTCGCACGGTGGTCTGACTTTGTATGGGGAGTGTCCACTGTAGTTCCCACCTGTATTTCCTGTGTTATGCCTTCCTGCAGCGGTGTAATTCCACCGGGTTTGCAGTTATGGGTGCCATCTTGGCCGTACGTTTGTCCGTCCATGGGAAATGCCTACTGGACACTGGTATAGGGCTGTACACATTTCACAGCTGCATTTAGCATTCTCTGGTGGATGTTTTGCATTATTAGTGGGGGGTAAGGCATGTGCTATACCCACATCCCTCCCATGGGGCGGGACAACGGCTTATCTGCCAAACAACACCGAGCCCCATTTCTGCATACCCAGAATCCCATGGCTGCAACACTCGACAGTACCCATTACACATCCTTCATGTGTGCGGGACTGGGATGTGGACGAACGTCTATGGACTCGGCAGTCTGGGGTTTTCTGTTCATATGTCCTGCATTACATGGACACTTGTCATCAACATTAAACACGCTGGTGGTGCATATGTCTAGCTGTGCCATGGTCACGACTGTCGCTTCTGCTGGTTGAACGATGACGGCTGGATGGTATTCCGTACGGGACAATTTTTGGGTCCTACAATGGACACCAATGTGCATATGTAAAGTGTAGAGCTTGTCGGACTGTGTCCATGTGGCCAGTGGTTTTGACTGCTGCTGTATGTTCCCCAATCGCGGATGTCTGCTTGACTACCCATAGTGTGTAGTGCTATGGAAACCAGGTTTTCCAAAACCGGAACCAGATGGTGTACATCCAATGATGCAGGTTAACAACTGCTTTAAATAATCCCCAGAGGTCCCAGTAGGGAAGTATCGCCACTTTATTGTCAGAATGACACCACCATAACAGGTAGATCACAAGCACTTTGGCCCGGTCTTACCGGCCATTTGCAAGTGTAATTAGCAGACACATATCACTAAATGAATAATAATACATATTTTAATACTAAAGTTAATCTATGTTATTTGGACAATGGCTTCTGCTATTGACATACGATGCTGTGGGTGGTGCCGGTTACCATACACATGGCTTTCTCAAAGGCCGAATTCACAATTCTAAACACTACTGTGGTCTCCTTTAAGGACCCTGAGCCAGTGGTCAACATTACTCAAGCCACTGCATCACTTACATATGCCTTCTACCGGCACCTACAGGACTGCATGGATCAGGCATTCCCTTACCCAACTGTGGGTCATTGTACCAATGACAAGCATCCAGTGTGGTGTACCCCAGCCATACACAAGCTGTACAATGAGAGGAGTTGGCTACTACAAGGCAGAACAGACTCCTTGTGAGGTATGACACCCTTGCTCATTATATATGAAGAGCTACAGGCTCTCATGACATAGTCCGGGGCAGGTTCCACAGATATATCTCCAAGGACTCGACAGACAATCATACGGCCTTCATTAGCTATGCTGGACACCTGGGAGGTAACTCCCAGATATGCTTTGACTGGGTTCACAATGATGTGGAGTTTACTGAACATACACACATTGCCAACATACTGGCTGACAGGTTCGGTGAAGACATCTCCACCCCCTCCCCCCCACATGGAGAGATGTCTGTACCAGCGGATTGTGGCCCCCGAATGTTCTGTAACGCATGGGTGGGACATGCTCTCTCCAAGGTAGTGAACACAGCATCCATGGGACCAGCTGGTGTCTCGAGTGTGTACTCCGCGATCTCATTGAGGAATTAGACCCACAGTTAGGACAGCTGTTTATTCTTAGCCTCACCTTGGGTAACGTACCCAAGTTGTGGTGCACGGCGACTGTAGTCCCACTTCACAGGGCCAGTGCCTCCACTGACCCTGGTTATTACCGTCCCATTAGCATGAGAAGACTTATCTGCAAAGACATGGGGAAGGATCATACTGCGGCCCATAGATGACGACATAGGGGACCTGCATACTTTGCATCCAACCCAGTTTAGCTTGGTCAGGGGCGGATCATGCTTTTAAATCCTGGTTGGCATTTTAGGGACAGTCACCGAGGCCATTGATGAGGGTCATGCAGTCCATACAGCCTACCTCGACCTGGCAAAGGCCTTCAACACAATACCCCCCTCGGGTATCATTGATAAACCCATCGGCTTGGATGTGAACACGTACATCGCAGGATGGGTTGCAAACTGGCTAGGTGACACAACCCACGCGGTCATAGTTGCTGGCAGCATGTCAGACTTACTGCCTGTCACAGGCGGTGTCCCACGGGGCTCTGCCCTAGGTCCACTCTTTTTCTACATCTACATTTCCACAGTACAAGCACACACAGGGGTGTTATGGCTGACATTGTTTGTAGATGACTGCGAACCGGGTGCCATAGTGGGATGGACATCTGACACAGATATTCTTCAAAGGGGCCTCACAGATATGGATATCTGCTGTCAGGGACATGGCCTACAGCTAAATGCCAGGTAATGCATAGTCATACCCATTGGGAAGAACGAGGTCACCCCTGTCCGCCATATGGGTGGCAGTCCACTGAGCACGGGGGGAATTACCAGGGATCTGGGGACCCAGGTTGTCAGTCACCATTCGTTCGACACACACGTTGCTATCGTGGTTCGGTAGAACTTCTACATTGCCCACCTGATCATGCAGGGATTCACATCTAGATCAGGGTAGGTCATCGTCTCCTTGTACTTATTACTCGTTACACCTATGATTGAGTACATTGCCCCATTCGGAAGGTATCTGACCCGACACCTACAGCAGCTGGGAAGGCCCCATAGGTTCATCATCAGACAGATGCAGGGTGTCAGGGATTTGTGTTATGCTGCCCCACTGTAAGGACTCCTGCTCCATTCAGTCACATACCTCTTGTTCAGTGGTGACCTGTGCCTGACATACAAGGCCATGCCGACCCATATTTGATGACTATGCTTCACCTACTGGATCTACATCCCTCAGAACCACAAGGGCAGGTGACGTGAACCTTGACACGGTCATTAATAGAATGTGTTGGAGTGACACATACATCACCCAGACACTCACTATGCTGTGGAACTACATCACAGTACATGTGAGGCAGAGAACCTTGCTAGCCTTGTTCGAGGGGGATCTTGTCCGTTGGATGGGGGATTGCAGATATACCCCAGGGATTACATCATTGTCACTGCTTGACAGAGGTACAGCAATATAATAGGTATTTTATCTCCAGACCGGAGGGTTGGCAAAGGAAACCTAACTATGGCCTAGGGTTATGGCTGCCCTTGGGTAGATAGCCTACTCTGTACCTATGGACCTATGAACCTATGTTCATAGTTTGTCCCATTCACACTTGTCTATCCCCTATCTTCATTCTTATGTGTATATTTCTGTGGCACGTGATTGAACTATGTATTACCTGCAGGTATGCTGTCTACAGTGCACATACGTCATGGTTGATTACAGTGTATCTGTGTACCTACCTCTGTGATACTGAGGACTACCACACATCCTTCACAGCATTACATGCATATGTTCATTCTATTATTCTTTGGCCTAAGGGGGGGTGTTAAGGCAACGGTTACACGTGTCCCTGTTTGTGCGTGCGTCATGGTGGTCTTTGACCAGCCTCCGTTGCTGTCGTGGGATGGACGGTAGTGTTGGTGTGTGTTTGGCATGTGTTTTCACTGCCGGTACATCTGTGGGAGGTGGGGTTGGCACATGTTCCTCTTTGCAGGGGACCCCATCCTGGACATTTGTGTCATGCATCAACACTTGGCACGTGCCATATGTCCTGTGCTATTCCCACAGTCGTGTATGCCTTCATGCATTACTACTGCGTGTTACTGGCTGTTTGTATCTGGTACACATGGCTATTATGGTGGATAGCTTGGCCTATTCCCATGCTATGACATACCCATCCATCCAGGCATATACATGTTATTCCATCCTTTGCATTGGCCGTGGGTGTTTGGCCATCCGGCAATGCTACTCTCAACATGTGATGTCCCACCTTCCCCTTCTGTGCCTGTGGCATCCTGTTAGGGCGTCCTGTTTGGTAGGCAGATGTTCCGCCATATGTGTTGTGTTTGACATGTCTGCATAGCTAATCATCAGTACGGTGGCTGAACATACCGTCTTGTCCAGATGTGTACAGTTATGGGCACCGTGGTGTGTGCACGCCTATGGGGTTTTGACAGGTCCATACCACATGCGGGATGTACACATTCTGCCGACACATTCACATGCAGCCATTTGGATATCTGTACCTGAGGTGGGATGTTAACATGTGGGGTACATATTTGCCCGCATGGCATTGCCTAGGACAATACTTCTTACTACATTTCAGGTATGCCCATTGTGTGTAGGTGTGTAGCTGCGCAAGGCTGCTAGCTGGGTTGGGTGCACGGTCGTACATGGGTGCGGGTTACATGCTATGATGGGGCTGTTGTGTATTACATTTGCATGCATGAGTTCTGCTTCTGGATATTACGCTTAGACATACGCCGTCCTATGTGTATGCAACGAGCACGTTGCTGGGTGTGGTACATGTTGCTATGCACATGTTTGCCTGTGTTTAGGGTATCTTGTTTCCTTCTTGTTGTTATATCGACACGGCTACCCGGCTGTGTACTCTCACTACTGCTGGTGACCATGCCCATGTCGCTACTTCTATGTCGGTGCGGCGCGCTGACATGCTGCGGTACACTTTCACTGGGTATGCCCACTGACAGTGCATTGCGGGACGGACATGGTATTATGCGTATCCTTTGTTCCTTGGACGGGTACACTTAGGACTTCGTGGGTTAATGTTTGGTTCTCCGTTTTGTGTGAACGGGTACTATGTTGCATAGTCTGCGTACGTTTCATTATCCACGGGCCCTGGCTGGTGCGGTTACTATTGCAGGCGGACTGTGGAAGTCAGCACTTTAGGTTGCTCATCGCCTGCCGGCTTGGCCATGCCTCCGGACTCATCCTACTTGGGCTTGCTCACGTGCCCTCCGCACGTGTCTGTGGTTACGGCGCGCACTCATTACTATCCATATGGCGCTGCTACGCCGACTATTCACTGCACCGCCGGCGCAAGCCTTACACCGGCCTTGCACCGAGCTTCATGAACCCCGGGGATAGAATATGTTGTTACTGCAGTACGAGGGGACAATTATGAAGTGGTGAAAAAATCAGGATTTCACATTTTCAATTATAGTAGTACACAGGTGACCAATGACTTTTTTGGCCTATTCACCAAAGGTTTTAAATTTGTACCTAATAAGACCAGTAATTTGGCTCAGGTTATTTTTGATGTGAAAATGTTTATCAGGAAATTAAATCTAGGGAATATGTTTGGTGACAATACTATTAGGACAAAGAATATTACACCCAAGAAACTTAAAATTTTTAATCCCCCTATCCATCCCCAATTAAGGAATTTAGAACTTAGCATTGAAAAACAAATCAGGGATAAAATAAGGTATAGTGCCAGTACATCCAATTTAGAACTGGCTGAAAAACAACTCTTGACAACACTATGAGATGATCCTAATATTAGGGACATGGAACCAGACAAGGCAGGGGGGATTATAATAATGGACAAGATTATATATGATGGCAAAATGTATTCAGTTTTACATGATGTATCTAGATACAGTAAAGTATCGATCAATGAAATCAATATTTCTTACAAAAAGATAGATTTGGCCATCAAAGATTTGTTCGATCAGAGCGTAACAGATTATGACATCTATTCGTATCTAGAAAACAGATCCCCCAGGTTGCCATCCATTTTTGCGGTACCAAAGGTTCACAAGGATGTTAAAAATCACCTTTTAAGACCCACTGTAGCATCCAAAGGCTCAATAATTTCTCCCTTGTCAAAATTCCTGGAATGGAAAATGAAAAGTATGTGGGGAAAAGATAAATATTTATTAAAAGATTCTTGGGAGTTTTTAAGTAAAATTAAACTAGAGTTAAAGGTATCATGTCTTAAATTTGTCACCATAGATGTAACAGATCTTTTTTCCATTAAACCTCACAGTGTTGGGTTAGCATGGTTAGAAGAGGCTCATAGAGCAGGGCCAGGAGCCTCAGAAAATGATATTTTTTTAGTTTTGGAATTGGCTGAACTAATTCTTAATAACAATTTTTTATACTTTAAAGGAGAATTCTTCAAACAGGAATCTGGTGTAGCAATGGGGGCTAATTTTGCCCCCACCTATGCAGATGTTGTTCTTGCTATGTGAGAGAAAAAAATTATACATTACAGTCAATATGCTACGTACTGGAATTTATACACCAGATTCCTGGACAACATTTGTATTTTTTGGATTGGCACTGATCAACAATAAGAAGAATTCATTATGTATTTAAATCAAAGTACCACTTTTCTTAAGCTAACCCATCAGGTGAAAACTAATTACGTTAACTACCTGGATCTATCCCTACATATTACTGAAACTGGGTTCAAGTCTACCATATTTAGGAAACGTACTTTCTCAAACACATATATTAGGTATATTAGTGCCCATCTGCTATACCAAATGAAGGGTAGAGTGAAGGGACAGTATGTTCGGGCTTGTCCTATGACATCCAATGACAAGGACTACAACTGAGAATATGGAATACTTACAAAGATGTTTTTAGAAAGAGGTTATCCATTTGAACTTATTATGCATATACAATGGGAGGTTTGTTCTGGTAGAAAAGACACATATAGACCCATTTTAGGCATGGGAGAAATACATATTAACTCATATTGAGATAATCATAAGCAATGAGAAATTAGTTTAGGGTATAGTAGGACGTTTGACACAAATTTTAGTGCCAATGCTTACACCATTAAAAATATTGTAGAAAATGAATGGGCCAAATAAATTTACGAATTTGCTCAATTTAAAAGGGAAATTAGTAAAAACTGCCTTCAGAAAAGGCTACAATATAAAAAATTCTTTGGAGAATGTTAAACATCCTACAGTATTTTCCAGCAAACCCAGAGGCACATATAAATGTGGCGCATGCCCTCAATGTAAGTTTATTTCTCATAAACAAGACATTTTTGTGGAAGCCAGGAAAAGAAGGTTAGAAGCGCTCACCTATTCCAATTGTAATTCCCAGGGGATGGTGTATATTGCTATGTGTGAGGGTTGTGAGGGGTTCTACATTGGAAAAATGGAGAGAACTTTGAAACGTAGAATCTACGAGCATATGAATGACATTCATAAGTAAAATTCTCGGAATTCCTTATACAGACACACACTAAAATGTTGTCAAGCTAAATTCACTTTTTATGTGATTGAAACAGTACCCAAAGAGCTCAGGGGAGGCCCCTGGGAAACAAAATTGGAATATAGGGAGACTTACTGGCAAATAATTTTGGAAGCCAATATGACGCCCGGCATGAATGACCACATTTCAATTGCCCCTTTATTGAAACTCAGATCAGCCAAGCTGTAATTGTATTATACAAAGTGATGAACATATATATTTTTGCAACAATACCTGCTATGATTGTTTTATACATATTTTATATAATATCTTTGTGTTAATTTTCATAATTTATGGGGTGCTTATTGTCTTATATATTTTATCACAGTTTTTATAGTTTTTATATTTTGATGTGTTTTATACATTCTTGACAAAATATTTATATAACACAGATGTTTTTGTATTTCCAACTTCCTTTTATATATTTAAGGTAAGAAATTAGTTTTAATTCATGTATAATATATATATATATATATATATATATATATATATATATATATATATATATGTATATTCTTTTTTTTCCATCAAGTAAAGGGTTCTTTAAATGTCTAATTAAATTGAAAATGCATTTTCATGAATTAGTATTTAAAGGAAGTGATGAAAGGATAGTGTTTAGATATCTGATGAAGTTTGTGTGTTTCTCTTACGAAAATGGTTTTATGTGGCAGTTTGCAACGTTAATGTATGGATAAACCTGGTCGACTGTAAATTATTTTGTGGTATCATTCACTTCGACTGGTTTTTGGTGTTCAGTGATTGTGTTCCAGCCATACTCCATCTCTTTTGGTTTTTGGTTGTACAATGGAGGATAGTGAAGGACATACCACACCCACTAATCGGATGTAAGGCTATAGAGGATCCGAAGTGGGAGAGTTTCGTAAAATTGCAGGCCAGTTGACTAAACGTATTGAATTGCTCCCACCGATGAGCCAAGGTCTTGTGGCTATTTTTTCCAAAAATATTATGAAGGAGAACCAAAAAAACATTAACTAGTGATGATATCACCCCTGGACAAGGAACTAATGGTCCGGTCCTTGACAAAAATGCAGATGGTCCTGGAGCCAGCAATTAGAATTTTCAAGCAACCCCGAATCTTTTACATCCTACAGCCACTTTTGATGGAATACAACAAATTTCTTTACCAGCAATTGACGCTGGTACGTCCATGGGATTAAAAGACTGGTTAAATAAAAAACTATCATTTAATTTCACCGATAATGAAAACGTGAGGACTGTGTGCAATGATACATACAGAGAATCTTTGGACAAACTGCAGACAGCCTTATTAAGGTACAAAACTTTGAACTTAGACAATGTTTACTTAAACGAATGTATAAAGAAATGTATTGTACCTAAAGGATTAAGAATATTTAAGTATCCCAACAACGTAGTGGAAGGAAGTGAATTTCATAAGGAACTTTTGAAAATATTTAATGACTGTGGCCTGGAGATAGTGAAAGCTATCATCAGCAACAACGGTAGAGAAATTAACAGATTGCAAGAATTGATTGATGTGTATATTGATAGGGTGGTTAATTACCTGATATTTGGTATAGAAATAGAAAAGAAAAGGTATTATGATATCAGATTGCAAATTCACAAAAAATATGAGGATGTTTTAAAACGTAAATACAAGGAACTTGAGCGATATAAAGGAATATTAAGAAGGTAGGCAGTATCCAGCACCCCCTGTTTATAACAATGCATTTTTTGGGGAAGGTCCAACACAAAATCCTTCTAATTCATATCATAATTTTACGGACAACATGTCTAATCCTGAATTTATCAAAAGGCCATAGTCTAATGAGGTCAACTTAGAGCCCCTTCCGTGAAGATCAGGAAGAATACACAACAGAAATAAGAACAGGAATAATAACAATTTTTACAGGGGACCTTACCAACAGAGGGGAGGGGGTTGCACAAGGAATTGGCAATAGACATAGAATATGTTGTTACTACAGTACGAGGGGACAATTATGAAGTGGTAAGAAAAGCAAGATTTCACATTTTCAATTATAGTAGTACACAGGTGACTAATGACTTTTTTGGCCTATTCACCAAAGGTTTTAAATTTGTACCTAATAAGACCAGTAATTTGGCACAGGTTATTTTTGACGTGAAAATGTTCATCAGGAAATTAAATCTAGAGAATATGTTAGGTGACAATAGTATTAGGACAGAGAATATTACACCCAGGAAGCTTAGTATTTTTAATCCCCCTATCCATCCCCAATTAAGGAATTTAGAACTTAACATTGAAAAACAAATCAAGGATAAAATAAGGTATATTGCCAGTACATCCAATTTAGAAGTGGCAGAAAAACAACTCTTGACAACACTACGAGAAGATCCTAATATTAGGGACATGGAACCAGACAAGGCAGGGGGGATTCTACTAATGGACAAGTTATATATGATGGCAAAATGTATTCAGTTTTACATTATGTATCTAGATACAGTAAAGTATCCATCAATGAAATCAATATTTCTTACAAAAAGATAGATTTGGCCATCAAAGATTTGTTCGATCAGGGCGTAATAGATTATGACACCTATTTGTATCTAGAAAACAGATCCCCCAGGTCGCCATCCATTTTTGGGGTACCAAAGTATCACAAGGATGTTAAAAATCCCCTTTGAAGACCCATTGTTGTATCCGGAGGCTCAATAATTTCTCCCTTGTCAAAATTCCTGGACTGGAAAATGAAAGGTATGTGGGGAAAAGATAAATATTTATTAAAAGATTTTTGGGAGTTGTTAAGTAAAATTAAACCAGAGTTAAAGGTATCATGTCTTAAATTTGTCACCATAGATGTAACAGATCTTTTTTCCAATATACCTCACAATGTTGGGTTAGCATGGTTAGAAGAGGCTCTTAGAGCAGGGACAAGAGCCTCAGAAAAGGATATTTTTCTAGTTTTGGAATTGGCTGAACTAATTCTTAATAACAATTGTTTATTCTTTGAAGGAGAATTCTTCAAACAGGAATCTGGTGTAGCGATGGGGGCTAATTGTGCCCCCATCTATGCAGATGTTGTTCTATATATGTGAGAGAAAAAGTGTATACATTACAGTGAATATGCCACATACTGGAACTTATACACCAGATTCCTGGGCAACATTTGTATTTTTTGGATTGGCACTGATGAACAATTAGAAGAATTCATTATGTATTTAAATCAAAGTACCGCTTTTCTAAAGCTAACCCATCAGGTGACAACTAATTACGTTAACTACCTGGATCTATCCCTACATATTACTGAAACTGGGTTCAAGTCTACCATATTTAGGAAACCTACTTTCTCAAACACATATATTAGGTATACTAGTGCCCATCCGCTATACCAAAAGAAGGGTATAGTGAAAGGACAGTATTTTCGGGCTTGTCGTATGACATCCAATGACAATGACTACAATTGAGAATGTGGAATACTTACAAAGATGTTTTTAGAAAGAGGTTATCCATTTGAACTTATTATGCATATACAAAGGGAGGTTTGTTCTGGTAGAAAAGACAAGTATAGACGCATTTTAGGCATGGAAGAAATACATTTTAACTCATATAGAGATAATCATAAGCAATGTGAAATTAATTTAGGGTATAGTAGGACGTTTGACACAAATTTTAGTGTCAATGCTTATACCATTAAAAATATTGTAGAAAATGAATGGGCCAAATACATTTACGGGTTTGCTCAATTTAAAAGGGAAATTAGTAAAAACTGTCTTCAGAAAAGGCTACAATATAAAATTTTTTGGAGAATGTTAAACATCCTACAGTATTTTCCAGCAAACACAGAGGCACATATTAATGTGGCGCATGCCCTCAATGTAAGTTTATTTCTCATAAACAAGAAATTTTTGTGGCAGCCAAGAAAAGAAGGTTAAAAGCACTCACCTATTCCAATTGTAATTCCCAAGGGTTGATGCACTTTGTTATGTGTGAGGGTTGTGAGGGGTTCTACATTGGAAAAATGGAGAGGACTTTGAAACGTAGAATCTATGAGCATATGAATGACATTCATAAGCAAAATTCTCGGAATGCCCTATACAGACACACACTAAAATGTTGTCAAGCTAAATTCACTTTATATGTGATTGAACAGTACCCAAACAGCTCAGGGGAAGCTCCTGGGAAACAAAATTGGAATATAGGGAGACTTATTGGCAAATAATTTTGGAAGCCAATATGACGCCGGGCATGAATGACCACATTTCAATTGCCCCTTTATTGAAACTCATATCAGCCACACTGTAATTGTATTATACAAAGTGATGAACATATATATTTTTTGCAACAATACCTGCTATGATTGTTTTATACATATTTTATATAATATTTTATGTGTTCATTTTCATAATATATTGAGTGCTTATTGTCTTATATATTTTATCACAGTTTTTATATTTTTTATATTTTGATGTGTTTTATACATTTTTGATGAAATATTTATATAACACAGATGTTTTTGTATTTCCAACTTCCTTTTATATATTTAAAGTAGGAAATTAGTTTAAATTCATGTATAATATATATATATATATACATATATATATATATTTTTTTTTTTTCATCCAGTAAAGGGTTTGTTAAAAGTCTAATTAAATTGAAAATGCATTTTCATGAATTAGTATTTAAAGGAAGTGACAAAAGGATAGTATTTAGATATCTGATGAAGTTTTAGTGTTTCTCTTATGAAAACGGTTTTATGTGGCAGTTTGCAATGTTAATGTATGAATAAACCGGGTCAACTATAAATTATTTTGTGGTATCATTCATTTCGACTGGTTTTTAGTGTTCAGTGATTGTGTTCCAGCCATACTCTGTCTCTTTTGATTTTTGGATGAAATAATACAGCTCATTATAAAGGGATATGCTAGTAGTATGATATATATCTGAATTACAAGCAGTCTGAATGAGTGTAGAAGACAAAAATGAAGCCACTTTATCATCACACCTATCATTGAATAAAATGCCCCTTTGTTATGTTCCTAACCAGGCAAGTCCGACAATTAGAATGTCCACAGATATTCCTTACTAGAAGATTACAGGACCTAAGTCACATGTGCTATGCAGACTGCCTCAAGGCCACATCCCTGTATTCTGTCTGCTACAGGCTATTGAGTGGATATCTATGCTTGGCATGCAAGCCATTGTCAAACCCCACTCTGATGGACCGCCTGCATATCTGCAAAACAAACAGCGCCAAAATTACCAATTCTAAAGACTTAAACCTTGCCTGTGATATAAAGAGGATCTGCTAGAGAGATAGCAATTTATTGCAGAAATTACCCCTTCTCTGGAACAGGCTCTCCATCCATTTGAAGCAGAGTTTTACCTTAACCCAATTTAAGTGTAAGTTGAACAATTGAATGGGGAACAGGAAATCTGTCCCTAGTTTGGCACCTACATCTCTAATGTACACAGGCAGGGGCCTGTTAATTGTCCATCTCCCAGGACCCTGCTTGTAAATGTTTCACCTCTCACACCTCTGCTTACATTTATCAAAGGTACCACAACTTGTCAGAGATTTAGGATGCATCGCTAGGCTTAAAAAGATCCTTGTGGCCATTAGCCTAGTATACACCTATAAACCTATAAACATCTAGACAAAACCAGGCCCAGCTGGAAAAACAAGAACAAAAAGAACAATAGCTAAAGAAATGAAAGTCATACAATCTACTTACACCAGGGAGTATCACAAGGATAGCAAATATTCCATGATATTAAATTTGTAATCATTAATAAGTTATTTTTAAGACACATTCAACATATGTCCAACAACCCATCCTTAATAGTAGAGAGTAAATTTAATTAAAATGATATTTTCTTATGAAAATGGCTGCACTGCATAGCACATGAATTGTTCTCACCAGAATTAGGCATAGTAAACAAGGTAAAGCATTCATGGAAGAGGTTTCTCTGGAAGAGTAGATTACCACAAATACCCTGAGAAGTTATGACTGCAGTACACAAGTGCTTCATTCTGATATCAAGATCTAGAAATATATTTTAACTAGATAATAAAATTTTATAGCTAGATTTTTTTTTTCAGAAAGGGATAATTTGCTTGACCTCATAGCTTTTCACTAAATTACTTTCATTATAAATCAAGGAAGAACAGAAGAGTGATCCATCTCTCTAAAATTCTTTAACAACTCTTTTAGGTTCTCCTTAAAGGAAAACTTTGCCCTCTCCTACAGTTTAACTCAATCTTTATGTTCCTTTTCTCCTTACAACATGGTTCCAGCATTGTGTATGCCCCAGAAACCTGCCTGTAATTTTTAAAACTTTTATTTCCTTGCACTGGATTTAAAGGAAGGGAAAGCCCACCTACTTTTTTAAGCTCTACTTATCAAATACTTTGCAGGGGAGTTCATCTCCACCTGCATGACATATAATAGACAGAATTAAATATGTAGTTTACCATGTCAGGTACTGCTGTCAATCTTAGATGGGCAATTAATCCTGCTAATGTCAGGAACACAGCAGCTGATATAAAAAAGACAGAAAACTGTGGAACTGTTTTCCACTGTTTTTATTGCAGAGAGGAGGAGAACTTAACACTTCCCTTTCATAGCAAAACAAAGCAATTAAATCAGTTAGGGGTTTAAAAGCAACTGTCAACTCTTCTGACAAATTTACATAAGCAGCAACACAGTATTGAAATGCTAAGCTTTAACTGTTGGTTATTTATAATAGTTTGTATGTTAAAATAACTTTAATGTAGTATCAAAGATTTCTGTGACATTTAGAGAAAAGTCAGAAAATATTTTTTCTTGTAAAGTATCAATGCATTTACCATTTTCAAGCCCCCCACAGGCCAGAACTGCAGAAAGAGAGGCAGGTGGCAACCCTATCAACTAGGTGCACTGATACTGTTCATAAAAAGGTCCTTTATGATTTTTTGTGACATCCTTCCAGAGAGGGATGTGTATCTGGTACACACAGATCCATTTTAAGTGATTCCCACCAACTTTGAGTCAGTCTTTACATTTTTAAAGTGCATGAGCATTTTGTAGTCCACAAAGAAAATGTGACAATTGATGGCAACCATAATATACAGCTGAATTTACTTTAACATACATTTACTATGTGACCTTGCATTAAAAACACTAAGAAAAGGAATCAGAAGTACTTAACTGTGTTTAAATGCACAGTCAGATATGTGCATTTAAACGGGTCTATATTAGAACATCGAAGTTTCAAAACTTCGAATGTTCTAATATCGACCCCTATTCAGCTAACGCTGAAAATAAAGAAGCTACAGAAAACCAAATTTTTTCCTAGGGAAAGAACTGGGTTGTCCTTTCTGTTGCTTCACTATTTTCAGCGCTGTGGTGGAATGTTATTGGTCGGGTTCAGGTAAGTGTGCGATTGGACAAGGTTAGATGAGTTAGGGTTAGGGCGCAGGTTAGGTATGTAAGCGATTGTGTGGATGTGAGAATTAGGGCGGGTTTGGTGAGTTAGGGTTAGGGTGTGGGTGAGGTGAGTGTGCGATAGTGATGCACCTTAGGGTTAGGGTTTGGGTTAAGGTAAGTGGATAGTTATTGGTGTATGTACAGATTAGTGTAGG
This sequence comes from Protopterus annectens, assembly GCF_019279795.1. NCBI lineage: Eukaryota > Metazoa > Chordata > Ceratodontiformes > Protopteridae > Protopterus > Protopterus annectens. The sequence goes on from NC_056725.1 coordinate 259,559,941, forward strand.
GTTAGATGTAAGATTTTAAGTGTATGTGTATGGATTGCTGTTTGTTTGGTGTGCTTGTGTTGTGTGTATGTGTTTTGGAACAGAAAATTTTTCCCTAGGAAAAAAAATTGCTGTTCTGCATGTTCGATGTTGTAAGCGTTCGCTGAATAGGGGTCAATATTAGAACATTCGAAGATTTGTAACTTCGATGTTCTAATATAGACCCAATTTAAACAAAGTATTGCACCCACATATAGTACTCTACATGATACATGCATTTTTATACACTCGCACACACACACAAACGCGCACACACACACACACACACACACACATATATATATATAATATATATATATATATATATATATATATATATATATATATATATATATATATATATATATATATATATATATATATATATATATATATTCATGTGTGTATGTGTCTTCATGTGTAGACATACATATACAGTTACACAAAATTTCCATTTTGATTTGTTTTTCTTGAAAGGACATGAAGTACATCAGGGGCGGCCCGTGCTATTGGACTGCCGGACTGCAGCCCCCTCAACAAAAAGAATTAAAAACAAATTAAAAAAAAAAAGAAAAAAAAAGTTTTAAAAAATTTGCAGACTTTGCGCAGTAGTCCAGACTACTGCGAGTCTATGCGCATGCTCCAGGCAGTCCACGTCAGGGCAGGTAAGTGTGTTAGGTGCTTTTTACTATATGAATGTATGCTATTGTTACTGTTTGAATAGATGGTGTGTGTGAGAAAGTATAGTACTTTGAATAGATGGTGTGAGAAAGTATGGTACTTTGAATAGATGGTGTGAGAACATATGGTAGTGTGTGCGTGTGTGTGTGTGTGTGTGTGTGAGTAAATGCCCCAGGTGCTCATGGTGGTGTGGTAGGGAATACCTCAGGCTTGAACCCTGTACCCTGTATGCAGGTGTTAAAGACTTGAGTTCCCTACCCACCACCATTTGTAAAAAAGTTGCAGATTTTTGCCTCATATTTGATCTGATCTGTTCCTCATAATATCTGTGGTTTGTAAATACTGCAATGCTTGATATTTGATGGTGTAGCAGTAGCATTGTTGCCTCACAGCTGCAGGTTCTCAGGTTTGATTCTTGGCTAGGGTTCCTTCTTTGTGGGGTCTGTTATCTTCTCCCTGTGTTTGTGTGGGTTTGCTTTTGTGTCCTCCCATGTTACAAAAACATGTCTGCATTATTTCTTCCTGGGCCTCTGCTGAAAATTGTTTTTTTGTTCCAAGTCAGACTGTCCCGATTAACAAATGTTAAATAAAATTGACAGGCATTTGAATTTCAGACTTCAGGTTTCTGAATGTTTAATTTCTTACATATTTGATGGTGCAGTGGCAGTATTGTTGCCTCATAACTACAGGATTTGTGGTTTGATTCTTGGCTGGGGTGCCTTCTTTGTGGAGTCTGCATCTTATCTCTGTGTTTGTGTGGATTTGCTCTGGTGTCCTGCCATTTTACAAATACGTGTCTACAGTATTTCTCCCTGGGCCTCTGCTGAAAATTGTTTTTGTTCCATCAGAAGTAAAATTTACAGGCATTTGAATTTCAGACTTCATAGTCTTCAGAAAATACATGGTAAAACAACTTTTTATTCTAGCAATAATATATAGTAACACAACCTTTTATTATAGCAATTTTTAAGTTTATAAGATGACTATTTGAAATGTTTCCTTATTTTTGGGACTGTAATACCCTGTTAGTGGCTTTGTCCGGGTTTTTTGTGCTAAGGTTGACAGCTATGGCAAGAACTGAATTCACTGAATATGTTTGAAGGCTGTATTCCCTCATTACTGGGTTTGTCCAGGTGTTTTGTGCTAAGAGGTTGACAGCTATGGTGAGAATTGAATTCATTAAATGATAGCCATTTAAGTTTCAGTCTTCCTCTCGTTCACAAAACAGCTGATTTGGCATAGTGGTATGTTGCTCTTGACTGTTTTGCACAGGGACCTTATCTGTAAAATGTATGGTTGTAACACAGCATTTTTCTTTCACAAAGCAGGTGATTTGGCATAGTGGTATGTTCTGACTCTTTTTTGCACAGGGACTTTGGCAGTAAAATGTATGGTGGTAACACAGCATTTTATTCTAGCAACTTTCCAAGATTATACAAGCAATGTTTGACCCACCCCAATAAATTTGGCTTTTTCCAGACTTCCTGTGCTGCGAAGTTGAGATGCAGTTGAGTATTGAGTAGTTTTTATAAGGAGCTGAGAGCTGCAGGGGAAGAGAAATTTAGTGCTAATAGCACAACAGGCTGTATACTTGCTTTTGATGCAGAAGATTGTTGGTTCTACTCCCATAAGGGGTGAATGCTGCCGTACTGAAAGTTAAGATACTAATTATGAGCCTGTTATCAGTTTGCCATCCATTTCCTATTGCAATATTACTAGCTTATTTTTAATGTAATTTAGGCAATTTATTCCTCAGGGGTATCAGACACTTTATTGTTCCATGAAACCATGAAATATAAAGGTGATTGCTAGCAGCAACCTCTTCATTACAGATTTATTTAATGTGGAATTATTTAGATTACTTTTTTACTACTTCAGAGATTGTGCATATTTACTGATAATGGTGGACTGTAGAATTGTGCATATTTACTGATAATAGTGGACTGTAGAAGTTTGAGTAGACTTTTATGATGGAAATGTTCTGAATTGGGCAGTTTTGTTTCATTGTTTACTGGAAAAATGTTCAAAGCAATAGGAAGGTGTATCAAAGAGCACATGTATGTTTCATATGCAAGGGGCCTATGATTTGAAAACAGCCCAAAATTATTTTTTATCTGTCACATGTAAAATGTATTTTCTTTGAATGTGGGTTTTAATGTTGTTTCAATGAGAGTTTCAAGGGCAGAGAAGTTTTAATGCCAAGTTTGTTTAGCAGATGTCTTAGTGTTTGTGCTGTAAAATGCAAAATAAAACTTTCAAATGAAGTTCAAATCATCATAGAAGTAAATCAGTATGCACATTAGTGTTTATGGTAAATGGAGTGAAATAGCAAAGTAATGAATCATTGGAATGGCTGCAGGGGGAGGCTCCATTCGACCATGGTTTTGTGAGGGGGAAGGGCGGCAAACTTAGACAGCCCCAGCTGAACTATACCTCCCAACTGTCCAGATTTTCAAAGAATGAATATGTTTTTTGCTTCTTATTTTTGGTTTGTTCCTCATAAAATTTGTTGTTTTCTGGCAAATCATTTAGGAATTAAGTCACTAAATAATGACACACTAGTTTCAGACTTCATAACCTACAGAAAAATGCATGCTAAAGTAAGACCTGTTCTATCAACTGTCCCAGTTTATACAAGAGCAATTTTTAGTACTGTTTATATGTTCCCCCAATATATTTGGCCTTGTCCAGATTTATTACATTAACAGGTTGAGAGGTACATGCAAATTGCTTTTTAGAATTAGGCATAGCCAAACCTCTCAACTGTCCCTGAATTTGACTCAAAATGTTGCTCTTCCCCTAATAATCCCTCTGCAAAATAGCAATTTTGGAAGAAAACATGGAGGGTTTACAATTAAGAAATAACTGTAATAATCAGAGTTATAGATTACTTTTATTTCAGAAATGCATGTAGACTCTTTTATTTTGTCAGCTGCTCAAGTTAGCATTACTATTGTACTAATATTAAAGTGTCCCTTCTTTGACAGGTTCCCAGCTGTATTGTGTGGCTATTTTATATTGTTGCATCACATTTTTGGTTCATTTTTCATAAAATTGTGTTTTTTTTGGCAAATTAGTGGTAAATCATTAAAGACTGAAGTTAGTAAATAATGACAGGCATTTGAGTTTCAGATTTCATATCCTTCAAAAAATTCATACTAATGCAAGACCTATTCTATTATTTTTCCAAGTTTATAAGAACAATATTTAAAAATTGTCCTTATTTTTGGGCCTTTGTCCCACTTCTATGTATGGCTTTGCCCATATTTCTTGCCTTGAGGGTGAGAGGTATGATAAATGTATTAGGGCCAATCACCGTCAGCCAGAGACATTTCAAATTGTGACATACTTGTTGCACCCCACTCCCCCATGTAGTGAGTCTAGATGTGTCCAAGCAAAGCAAGGATCAGTTATGCAGTGTAAATGTGCAGCGTATCCCCCCATACAAGGTAGACACAAGTACTACAGTGGCTTTTCATCTGTTCGATTTTGCAGAATGGTCTGGTTTCTGTCATATTTTTGTACTGTTGATTTATGCTTATTACTCAAAGTGCCTGTTGCTCTGTGTTTTAAGTAGCAATGCTTTAATGACCATCAAATAAGCTTGTCTGAGATCATAACATGCAAGTAAGCTTTAATAAGCATACTGTTAAAGAATTGCCAACATTGAAGCCTTTCTGTTGTTGCCACGCAGAGAGTACTTAACTAGATAATGTATAAACATTGGATATTGAAATGCATATGACAGTATTTGTAGTAAAGGACAGGATTACATTATTTTAAGAAGCTCATTACACTTGTTGGAGACTTCTAGTGATCTCTGAGGGCTTTACCAGTAATCTAAACAGAATGCCATTCATGGGTGGTCCATAACCTGTACAGTAATAATTTAAGCAATGTATCTTGAGCTTGTTTCTTGTTTGCTTTTCATTTTTACTTTGATCGTGTTTTCCCCATGAAACAAGTAGATAGTTGTCAGGCAGCAGGTCTGTTTTGGATAAGAAACATTTTTACAAGTGGGGGCATCACAGAGATTGCTACTTTCAGCATGTTACTTGGTGCTTTAATAAACTTGAATATAAATTATAATTAGAACTGCAGTGCAAGGTGCTTTAATAAAGCTGAATATAAATTATAATTAGAACTGCAGTGCAAGGAGAAGTAGTTTGAGTTGAGTGCTCCTTGTTTTTCTTATACTTGATTTTGACTGGCATTCCAGTAATTTATTTAAAAAGTAATTCATTTTTTCATGCCTCACAACATTTTTGCTACCATCTAGACATTAAGTAAGCTGTCATGCAGCCAATGCATTTAAATATTTTTATTCTTTTACACTTCATTTGTCTTGATTGGACTCTCATAATGAGGGTTTGGCACCCAGGGCAGCATATTTAATTAAAGTTAGTTTTTGTGGTTTTGAGCATAGCCCCTCCCCTTTCTAGTTGGCCACACCTATTCCTATTGGCCCCACCCATTCAGCTATCCCCTGCAGCCCCCCTTTGATTTGAAGTCACCAGCCGCCACTGAAGTACATACACGGGTATATAATCTACACACACACACACACACACACACACACACACACACACACACACACACACACACACACACATACACACACACACACACACACACACACACACACACACACACACACACACACACATGCGCATACACACACAAGCACATACACTCATATGTTTTTGTACATATGTACTTTATACACATACACATATATGCAAACACATACACACATGCATACTATAGATATACATTCACAGATATATATATATATATATATATATATATATATATATATATATATATATATATATATATATATATGTGTGTGTGTGTGTGTGTGTGCATACAATTCATTATTATAAACAACATAGTAGAGCTAAGCATTATTAATGTATACATTCTAGTAAATATTTTGCTTGGTCACTGTCAGACAGTGGCTATGTGTTGCACATGGAATCTTGGCCAATGTCTTTATGTCAGTATTAGATTTCTTTGTATTGCTAAGTGCATGTAATACCTATTAATATCTTTGCCAATGTAGCCAAAATTGTGGCTGAAAAGGGTCCTGGGACCAGCTCACATTCCTGGTTACCAAAGTATAAATAAATATGTAATAGAAAAAAAGGAGGGAGAACATGACAGAAATAATTAAGGGACTAGTAAAGCATGTTTTGATTCTGTATCATTCATGAAGGAGAAAAAAATCTTCCCACTGAAGGCATTGGGGAGTAGCAGACAGACTTATGAGTCCTTCTACTTATGATACAGCAAGAATCATTTACTGCATTGAGAGTTTTCACACCTCAGCATGAATATGGGGGAAGGTCTGTCAGTTCTTTTAGGACTACAAAAGACTCCCTTTACAAAAACCTGTTATTTACCTACTTTCTTTTGCTGAAAGTAGTTAACAGCTATTTATAGCACAGAACAAACTCTGACAGACACATAAATGAGGCTTTGTCAGGGAAAAATAGAAGTAGTTCTGTTACAGAAGGTATATTTAAATGACAGTGCTTCACAGTCCTGCAATTTTATCTTAATAGCATGAGAAACAGCACCACTTCCTTATGGCTAGCATGAGTAATATAAAGAGAACTTGAAACATATTCTGGGACGAAGGAATGAAAGCAAGAAAACAAGATCACATTACCAAGGCAGGCCCTATCATCCGTCATTTTGAGAGGAACACAATAACATTGTAAAGGAAGCACTTGGAGTGATGTTGTGGCATTAAAATAGCCCAAAACAAAGATACAATGAAAAAAATATTTTTTTGAGTTCTAAGGTATAGTTTTCCTTTAAGAAATACAAAACAGAAACTTTGGCACTATTAGGTTATTGAAAGCTTCTTTCAATAAAAGCTTATCTGAATAAAATTGTAGGTGTTTGTGTAGTGAAATATACTATTTCTGTGAGAGAGGGTATGTTTATAATAAAAATAAATAAATCATAACTGGGTATGGTTACTATTTTTAATATTATTCTCTCTCATTTTATTTGGTAAAATTAATTAAAATTCATCAAAATCTGAATAGTTTCAGATAGCACAAAACAAAAGAAAAGACTTCTTGCAAAAATGACCATCTATTCTATTTGAAAGCAGGGATATGACAAACCAAGGGACAGATTCCTAATGAAAGTTGTGGACAGTGCAATATGCTGAAGGAAGACCTCAGCGTATGAATGCCAGATGTGATTCAATAAAGTATGCTAAACCAAGCCATAGGAATTATTTATTCAGTGTAGGATAATTACAGAATCCACACACTTGACAAATTCCAAAACACAACTTAAATTTGACAAAGTGCTTCACCGACAACTTCGTGAAAGCATTCAGCAGAGCTATATCTATTGCCATGAGAGAAAGCGCTTCATTATGAAATCATGTGGAATCCGCAGCATTAACAAACAAACAAACAAGGGTTGGGAGGGTGGCCTAATGGTTGAGTTTTGGTTACAAACACAACAACATGGTTTTTGAATCTCACAGGGGATAATTGGCTAGGCTTAAAGTGGCTCGCAAGGGCAGTTAGCCTAGTACTACTCTATGAACCTATGAACCTATGAACAAGAAAAACATGCAGCTGGCATGTAATGCATTAAAGCAGGTTGAAGTACTAATAACAATACAGGCAGAGCCAGATCATGGTCTAACAGGGCCCTAGGCTCGGTAATAGATCAGGGCCCTCTGTAACTGCACTCTCTCAGCTGCAGCAGAGCCTCCCAGCACAGATCCCAGACAACAAACCACAGTAGGACCCCAGCCATTACAGTGTCCCATTATTTGGTTATTTCTCCCCAATCACCATAAACACTGTTCAAAACTGTTAAATGTGCATTTTATTTTCTTCTTTACTTTTACTGTGATTACAGATATTTTGATTTAATTTAAAACTTTTGTTTCATATTTTATTGCACAAACACTGATAGTCATTTGCTAATCAAAACAATACAATCTCACAATGAAAACAGACATAGCATGAACAGTGGTAAACTTCTCTGTTCTTGAAATGCAGATTCATTGAAATGGCATTGTAATCGACATTCACAGAAAATGCATCTGGACAGAGGCAGATTAAGTTTACTTTTGGGCTATTTTCAATCCATGGGCCCACTGCACACATTTTTAGGACCATGCATACATGCATGTGTTCTTTGATTCACCTTCCTAATTGTATTAAATTATATTCCTTGTATAATACAATGCCACCTTGTTAGAATAATTTTTTTTAATTTGTAGTTCTGAACATTTTTTCCAGTAACTAATGAAACAAAATGTATGAACCAACAATAATAAAACTTATCCCTTTCAGAAAATTTCAACCATAAAAGGCCACTCAGACTTTTAACATTACAATCCACCAATATCAGTCAATATGCACAATCTCTGCAGAAGTAAAAGTCATCTGAATAATTCCACATTAAAAAGAACTATAACTAATAAAGAGGTTGCTGCTGGCAAGCAACTTTGCATTTTAGTGTTTCAGCTACAAAATTTTTGTCTGTTGCCCTTGAAGAATAAATTGCCTATGTTGTATTAACAACAACAAAAAATTGTGTGCTGAATGTCTGGCAAGTCTAAAGGAATAAACAGCATTTGGTTTGTTTTTGCTGTCGATAAATTGGATTTGTGGTTTGGACTTTGGTTTGTGTGGTTCCTGGGAGTCTACCTTCACTGCAATGGTTGGCAAACTGACAAAAGTTTCATAGTTACTAGGTATCTTATCCAAAGGAGGACATGCTCAAGAGTGCAGCATCCCCATCCCCCTTATGCTGCACAGTAGTGTCAGAAATTAATATACATGTTGTGGGAAGAGAACCCATAACTTTCTGCACCAAAAGTAAGTGTATCTGTTGCACCACTGATACTGAAAAACACATCTTTGAAACCATCTACATGACATTGACAGACTGCAATCCTCAGTCATTTAAAACAAATTAAAGGAGACCTTGGTGTGGAGGGTTAAGGCACTTACCTACCCATAATTATTAAGGGTCAAGTTTGGTTCTGAACAGGTGTCACTTAAGTAGACAGTGCCCCTAACTGGGGCATAACACACACCTACCTCTCTGTTTCCTCTAAAGGAAACAGCAGCAACTGAGCACTCACCAGAATGTGCATATATCCATTTGTCTCTTCCCAGTCCTTCAGCTTCTACTAGTTAAATCTCCAATGCAGAAGCTGACAACATCCATCATGCAAACTCACATGGGATTAGATAACGTTATGACAATGTTGTGAGATAAAGACATTCTCCACAGGTTCCTAATGCTTGCTGTATTTAGTGATGTATCCCTTGGAATTTACTTACCAATTTATTTATGTTTATACTGAAGCTGAGCTCCTCAACCAACATGGGCCCTAGGCAGATGCCTAGGTTGCCTTGTGCTGGATCTAGTTCTGCATAGAGGAAAATCTGGCAATGCATCCTAGAAGACAGCCATCTAGACACCAAGCCAGGTTACATCTAAACCAGCTCTCTAATCAAGAAATAATTGACAGGTACTGATTATAAGAGAATGGGTTCAGGCTGTGTGTAACATGTGTGCCCCACATATGTATGTATGCATGTACCTTGTGAGGAAACTCCATACCTGCTGAAACCAAAGTATGCTTGAGCCTAGATATACTGGCATCTGGGACATTTCAACAGCATATGGAAGCTGCAGTAGGAGTGTCCAAGACAGAAGCCAATTGCATCCTCTTTCAATTCCTGGCAGCAATGTGCTTTAGCATAGATAAGTGCATCTACTTTCCATCAACACTTATAGAGAGCAGGAATGATATGCACCATTTCTACACCATTGCCAACATCCCCCCATATCCTCAGTGCAATAGGCTACACCCACATTCCTATCACCCTGGGGATGTACTCGATACTGCTATATGGTGAGAAAAAGGCCTGAGGGCTGTCTTCCAAAATGGTAAAATTCCTGCGGGGCTGCTACTTGGTAAGTACAGAAAAAAAGCTATACTGTAAACAGAATCCAAACCTGTCAACTGTACACATGATGAAAACATATGTCTCATCTACTTCTCATCAGCAGGTTTCTGCAGTTATCCATTTGAGCTGTGGCTAATGACACCATATACAGCCCCATTCAAACCTGCATAGAATGCAGTTAATAGATGACAAAATTCAACACAAAACACCATTGATCATCTGTTTTGTATTCTGATGACTAGCCTGGGGATTTAATAAAATCCATGTAAGCATAGTGTAAAGCCTACACGGAAGGTACCATGGTCATGTATGTGGTACTCCCTTAATAGTGTGCCATGCATATTAATATAGGCACATTACTGAGTGAGAGATGTGAAACACAGTTTTTGAATCAGTGGAGGGAGTGTGTTACTGTGTCTGTAGATGAGTAACACACCCCCTGCACTGTTGATGTGCCAGATATCAATGTATGCATATGTAATAAAAAGTTTTTTTTGTGTGTGTTTACGCGGCAAGGTGCACAGCAATGGACATGTCCCAGATATCTAAAAATGGAAACCAGATACATTTAATTATGAAATCAAAGATCAGGTTTAAGCATAGATGAGTGGATTTGTGTGCCACGATGTATTGCTCAGCCATGCTTAAAAGTAGTGAAGAGATATATGTAAAAGTATAACACTAGTCTACATTGCCATGTAGCTAAATGGTTAGACTGATAGCCTTATGTGCAGTAGGTGCAGTGTTCAAGTACAGGGGCAAGTTATTTTGTAAATACACATTATAAGAATAATGTTAAATCCACATTACATTTTGAATGAATACACAGACAGGTTACTAAATTTATTTTGCAAATACACATTTATCAGAAGTACTATTAAACCATAATTTAATTTTGTATGAATACAGAGATGGGTTATTAATCATTTATGTGGCAAATACACAATTATGAGATGTATTTGTAAGTTCTGCTTTGCTGCGCTCAGCTAAGCTCCACAAACACAGCTAAGCCTTGCCAAGGATGGCTTAAACAAGTAATGTTGTAGCTGTGCTTAGCTGGTTTGTGCATTGTTAAGCGGTGCAAAGCACTGCTAAGCAATGCTTGTTTAAGTACTGCTCAGCCCTGCTAAGCTGGTTTTTGCACTGCTAAGCATTGCTAAGCATTGCCAGTTTAAGCACTGCTCAGCTAAGCTCAGCAGGTCTGCACAGTGCTAAGCAATGTGCCACATTTTTTAAAATTGCCCAGTGGCAGTAAAGGGAAGGAAAACAGGCTTATTTAAGTACAACAGGTAGAAATACAGCAGAACCAGTTGGAATTTGAACTTGGCAGGAACTATGGTAGGTTTTGGAGAGGGTGAGCACTTCCAGACACAGCATTGGGGCATTCTGGCATCCAGGGTCATGGTTGAACTCCTCATTAAATACTGTGCTGTCTTGCTGCTGCAGGGCCAGCACCAGAGATCAGAGTACAAGTCAGAGGCCTAGGACAGGCTGGCACACAATCTCACCACAGGTGAGCAGGTGCATCATCATTATGATGACCTGAAGCATCGGAAGGGGGTCTCTTGGCCTTCTGGGTCTAAGATGCTCGGGATGAGAATGCCCCACAATTTTGTAAGAACTGTTTGCATTGTTTTACCAATACCTCATCTGAATGTGTGATAGACTGGTATGCATAATGCTGTGATTCTCTCCCTACAGCTGCAGAGGAGAGATCACAACCTAGACACCCATGCAGTGCACCTGGCCAGGTTGCACTGTGAATGTAGTGAGTACAGATGTATCCTGCAATCTATAGTCATATAAGCAAGAAGGAGTAATGTATTAACTGCTATTAAGTATATACAGTTTTGATTGTACTGCAATGAATGTGGTCATAGAGCTGGAATGCAGTAACTGAAATGCCAGGTATAGCTCAATAAAGATGAAAGCATAAAACTGTGAATGTCAAGGAAATAACATTTCTACTGCATTAATTGTGGAATTACAGCTGTATTGCAACATCTGCATTATATGAACTGTTCTGCAATAAAGACTGGAAAAATATATCACTCACTGTATGAAGCCACCACTAACAAAACTCTGTTTTGCAATATGTGTATATTTTGGGCTGTTATTCATGAAATCAAGTATTACACCTGCTCTGAACTAAAAACAGAAAGAATACCTCTAATTTATTGAAGGTTAACTAAGAGTGTTCTGCCAAACTGTAGATGTGGAGCTGTACTAAAAGATATAACGCATTCCGATATTTGTTCTGCACTAAGATATGAAGCAATAACAGGAATGCCCAAGATATAGTGTATATATTAGGATTGTCTTGTGTTAACCATTGCATTTCAGCTATATGCATTGCTGCTCTGAGGTACACTGCTGCAGGCAAGTATGAAACTGTAATAGCTGTAGACTGCAAATATACCATCTTCAACTGTATATGGTTCAGGTAGCCAAGCCAGGATTTCAATATGGTTTCTACACATCAAGATACTTCCACCCACTAGGGGTATATGGTGTATACCTGCATTCTATGTATTAATGTACAGTTCACCTAAAATCTCTGTCATGCATGAATCTCATGCATGTGTCTTCAACTGTTAGTTCAGTCCTGTATAACAATCTACTTCTATTACAGGTTATATTTTGTTAGCAGGTGAGCTCTAGACAAATATCAGTCAATCAGTATGCAGCAGTGGCTCAGTAGCTCAGTTTGATAAATGATAGGTCTGATGTACATTTTGTCACACAGAGACCAGGGTTTGATTTCAGTGACAAGTACTGGTAAATATTGAATCACTTGTGTATTGTTAACAGATGTTCTCCCCACAGGAATTACAGGTAAATAAATGGTTGCAGTAGCCCTTAGAATGTGTTAATAATGTGTGTGTTCTTATGTAACAGTGTTAACAGCATTGCTCAGCAATGTGAAAAGACTTCAGAAAATAAAGGCAACAAGTACAATACTAATAAAAGTTAATACAATAAATAAAATTAGAAACAGATGCACTTGGTGTGCTACTATCCAGCATCATTCTTCTGTGTGGATTTTGTATCTTTTTTACTGCAATAAATAAAATGTGTACTCTTGGTATGGCTGTATGCCTGGTGTGTCTTTGAATGTCTGCTGGTAGTCTAACCTCATGCCTGCCAAGGACGGCATGATAGTCATAAACTCTCTGTACTGTGCATGATACATATCTCTCAAGTGTCACACTGTCACGGACTGTGATCACTGTTGCCAAATCCATCTGTCACAGATCTGTCATGGACATGATTTATGTCAATAGCACAGTCACACTACATCAGTCCACAGTACACCTTGGCAAACATATCTATCCCTATGACATGTAATACTCCTCTGTAGTTGTGTACTTGTAGGTGTTACAGACTGGCCCATACTGTCCCATGCAAATAGCCTGACAGGTATGTACATGCTACAGAAGCTATAGGGCACTTGTATACGTAAAAGAAAGGCAGACCTGTAGAGTATATAAGAGCACTGTTGCAAACAATATAGTTTATACTGGTATTAATGGACTGTATTTCTCTCTCCCCCCACCCATTATCTGCATCATAATTTATTATTGTTCTACATTGGTTGGTTTACTATTAACATATGTTGTTTTCAAAATGTTATGTTTGGCCTTGTGTTTTATTATTGATATGTATTACAGTGGGTGCATGCTAGCATACCTTGTTGAATTACCTGTGTTGTTGGCCTTATGCCGTAACTGTTACTGGCATGCTGTTACTATACTGACTGTTATCTCACCTATGTTGTGCTCCATATGCTATGCAATGTTATGTTACTGGGTTATTTGCAAAATTCTAGAATGCTATTATAATTAACTTAATGTTCTGTTCATTACTAATCTATACACTTTGAAATACCTCAACACCATAGCTCGACTGGGTAGGCCGGTTCCTGGGGATCTGCCTATCCTACCTCAGCTGGCCTTGGCAGCAGGTCCCAGCATGTCTGGAAGCCAAGCTGGTGGTTCCTCCTCCATTGGCCCTGCACCACTCACAAGTGGAACTGCCTCAGGGGATGGTGCCCATCCCCCCAGGAGGGCATGGAGGGGGTTGTCACCCAGGAACATCTAATGGTGATGGTGCATAGGATTTTGCATCATGGGTACAAAGATTGTCTGCTCCAGATTGAAGGCAGACTAATCAACATGGAGGGGCAAGGTGGCTTCGGCGCCCAGACCCCAGTGCAGCCACCTCCGTATCAGTGAATGAACAGTGTTGACTGCCCATGGATGGGGAGCTCAGTGCCACTGCTGCTGTCTGGGGGCACATGGCTGTCTAATTCCAAAATACACTCCCTGTCCAAGGTGTTTACCCCCCTCATGTGTCACACACTGCCCCTGTATGCTGTCTTGTCTGTTTACAAATGCAACCTCTCCAAATCAGCTTACCTCCCCACACATACCTATATCCCTTCCCAACATTCCTCTCTCTCCTTAAAAAAAGGCATCTGTCCCACAAAAATTGAATCTCCCTATACATAGCTCTCCATTTTGCACCCATGTCCACTGGACACAATAAATCATTACAGTAATTAATGTACACTGTTATGTTGCCCTTGCCCCTCTCTCTGAGGTGTATGGCTCCAAATTCCAAATTCTCTACAACCTGCACAGCTGTTGCTGCACAAGAAATGGAGAGCTATGGTCCTAACCTACACCTGTCCTGCACTTCCCTACCTGCCTTTCAGTATGTTTTTCCCCTGCTTGCCCCATTTCACCATTTTCCTATCACCCATTTTTCTTTTCTTTTTTTAAAATTGGTGCAGGTTTAAGTGGAGCTAAGCGGTAGGGCATGCCATGCAAACTCACTTAAAACTGCTTAAAACTGCCTTAATCACCTTCGTTGTGTCTGACACTGCTAGGCACATCTGCAAAATAATCAGTCCTGCTAAGTCTCAAACCTGGGTCCCTGTTACCTACAGAAAAGTGCATTAGCCCACTAGGCCACTCTGGTCTGAAGTGTTTGTATAAACATATCCTGATTGTCAATGACACACTGCTTGTAGATATAATGTGAAAACTGACAGTGTACTTGGTACTGTGATGCAGACACCAAACCATTACATACAAATAAACAATGAATGAAATACATGAGGCCTGGGAGATCAGGTATAGCTGTTAACTGCACAGACTGTTGCAAACTCTCCACGGATGTGCCACCTACTTTTGGCAAAGTTTACACAAAACCTATTCTGTGTGCTGAAGGACTGGCAAGTCAGTACAGATTAAGGTTAGAAAAACATGATAGACAGTTCAGTGTCACACATCATACCCATCCAAACACACATGCTTATGTGACTGCTGTGTAACAGACTGCATGCATACACATATATCTTGCAAATACACCAGCTACAGTGTTAACTCAATAGTTCAGTCTGTTAAATTACTACATTCCTCTACATTTGCCACCCTCAGTCCTGGGTTCAAATCTAGTGTGTTGCACTTCAATGACATGCTTGTGAATGCAACAAATAATGACTGAGTCCTGCAATTTTAAACAGATTAGATTGCTGCTACTGCAGTCACTGCTACCCATGTTAGCACATGAAAGGCCTGTTGGTAGGGACACACAGCACAAATATGTATAGGATTCCTAAATGTTACCTACTACTCTCTGAATGGCACTATTACATAACATGTGTACCTTAAGCACATGCTTCACCTGGACTGTTATGGGTGCCCTTACCCTGGCTCTGCTGTGACAACAGAGCTGACACTGCTCCCTCACTGATACATACAGCTTGCTGTCCTCCAATGTGTTCACACTCCCCAGTATGACTCCTGGGCAAAACACAGCAGCTGCAGCCTACAGCATACACAGCAGTATCTTCAGCTACCTGCTACGGACCTACCATACCTCACAGCCACCTAGAACAAGGGATCCACACAACAACAATACATAAAGGGGTAGGGGTCAAAGGTCAAGCTAAAGGTCATGTGTCAGAATCTTCTCTTACAAACATACACAGCTGATAAACCAGAAGCTACTGCAGCAGCATGCATATTCTGATGTATACAACATATGATACTCAAATCTGTCTTCCCCCTTGCTGACCTCAACCCACATTGTTTAACAGTGAACTGCCTCATAATCAGAAAGTCATTTCACAATGGCCAAACATAGCATGCAAAACTGTGGACATACCACATACATCCCAACAGTGGACAGTATTTCTACCTACCCTCTGCAATGCTGTAGTTTACACACCTTGATAATGTCCATCTCACAGGCTAGGAAAGGGGCCAAGGCCAACATGAAGACCTTAAATGTAGCACTGTTGTACCATGCCATTGGCTAATGGAAGTACAACCCAGCAGTTCTGGATGCAATTAACAAGTCTGAGCCACGGATTGGTGCACGGGCTCTCACCTGGTAATGAACATTACCTGCAAAAAGCAAGCAGCTGTCTATGGTAAACAGGTCTGTGACTTGCTTTACCAAGACAAACTGTGATTTCGGAAGCATTTTTCTTCATAATTTCTGCACAAAAAGGAGTACGGTACTCTACCAGGTATGTAATAGAAGTCCCCATTTAATGGGATGCAGATGGGAGGATGCAGTTATGGAGATTAAGGATTACAACCATAGGCCTGTTGTACATCTCTGGGAATGGCATGTTGGTGATAATCTGCTGTCCAGCACCTACAGGCATGCCTTCCAACTCAGCCAGCTCTAGCCCTGTCAGTCCCTCCTGCAATGGTTGGCTCCTGTATGAATGCTACAGGATTGTCTGTTAGACAATAGTGACAGTAAGTAATGGTGGACACAGCTGGCATATCACATGATGAACTGTCATTCAGCTCCTCTCAGTTTGTGAATGTCACACAGGAATAGTTCAAGCATTGTACAGGTGTCCCTGATTGTCCCTGATGTACTCTGGCTTGGTCATTGTTTAGTCAACATTCATATTTTATTGCTTCAGAGCTATGGCTAGCATAGCTGGTGACACCCTACAGCAGGACTTCAGGTCATCGCCAGTAGTAGTGGACAGACACAGGGCTGACCTCGGTAACAGTGTACATATTGATCATACAAAGTAAGGGAATGAATATAGTACCATATATTACTGTAGCATAACTGATTTCTAAGGATTCTGGTGTGTGACAGCCAGATTCACCACATTCTGAGATCAACCAGTAAGTATTATCCAACCATTTGCCAGACATCCACATGTTTCTGGTAAAGAGTGCACATATTAGGTGGCATGATGCCAGGGTAATCCTAAGGGCTAGGCTTGTAAAGGGTCCAGGGCCATTAGCCTAGTACACACCTATGAACCTATGAACCTATATATCAGGCACACATGCACATTCCACAAACATCTGTGTACTGCAGACGTCAGATGCCTACTGGGAAAATACCCTACAGCATGTTTCCAGGGCTGTCTGTCATTGCGTCACATGGATGTTGCTGGACTATCCCCATATACTTGTAGTAACACTCACCTATTTGTCGGACAGTGGCTGTATGACATGGTACTGGGACGTTGCCCATAGGAGACACACCATAGTAGATGGCATTGATAGAAGTGGAGACATATAACACACTTCATCACAGCACACAGGTAAATAACCAGTATTGTCACTATGTTGCTGATAGCCACATACATACTATGTTGATAAATGTCGGGGTATGATGTGGGAGTTAGCGGAGGATAGTGCCAGCCAATTGCGATGTGCAGGGTGTGTACATAGTGGAGAGCAATGTATGTGGTCCTGTGATGTGTTCACCTCTTCTTGTCTTTCAGAAAGGATGTATAAATAGAGGCACCCACTATTCTCAGCTGCAGAAAATGATGTGATCCTGGATGGCCTCAGACTGCATCACAACATACTGCTGTCCAGTAGTTGCCAGAATTGTAAGCAACATGCTGCACTGTGGGCTGACCTCATCACAGCAAAAAAACAAGTAGGGCTACAGGAAAGAAGCTACAACCAAGTCCGACACTGGGTGACAGACATGACAAATGCTGCACAGCAAAGGGCCACTGTTGTAGTCAGGGACCATGCTGCCACCAGTGGAGGGCCTGCAGCAGAACAACCACTCTCGGCTGCAGAGGAATTCCTGGTGAACCTGGGATTAACCACCAGTTCCCAAGCATCCATCAACCCATACATTGTGGAGGTGGGTGCCACAGCTTCCATAGCAGAGGAACTTCCAGGTAAGCCTTTTGTGTACATCACTGTAATACTGTATCAGTCTTTATGGGAGCCTCTGGATACCAGTATACGGATGTCAGTTAAATTTGCATTGGGGTGGGGGTTGTTTGTAATGCACACTTGTGCACACATACTCAGAATGTCAGCAATGTGTGCAGTATCACAGTTCCTATTGTACATGTTGATATATGCATATACTATCCTGTAAAAATGCCACATTTGTGTTTGCTAACAATACCTCTCCCTCACATTTCCATAGGTATGTCAAGTGTGGCTGAAGTCCAACGTTCTGTAGGTGGTGAGTGTGAAACTGTTTTAGTATGGATCATATATACCTTAAGAATGTTAAGGGCTGCCATATTTCTGTAGACACAACTGATATGCTTAGCCAGAGTACAATACTTGTATGTTGAGTTTCAAAGGTGTTAACTGAAGTACATTGAACAGTAATCACAGTATTGCATTTGCAGGAGCTGCAACATATTTGCACTTAGTTTTGTAAAGGTCTTTACAGCCTGCTATACAGGAGGCAATAGTATGGACAAGACGGGTGCACTGTGTTTTAGGTGTCTGTTACATACACTGATATATCGCTTATCTCACAGGTGTATAGTACTGGCAAAATTAACTGGATGCAGTTGTGGTGTATGTTATAAAGGGCCTGTCTTGTCTGTGTATGTTGTAGTCTGCTTGTGTGTTGTGCATGGGATTAGAAATACGATGTGGAATGTGTAATGCAATTGTGGCACCTCACCTGTCTGTGTGTATCACCAGACATAATATTGCAGGTATTAATGTACTTATGTTGTCTTCATCCTCACAGGTGACCATGGGAGTTGGAGTGTGTCCCCCTCACAACCTGATGTCAGTGTTTCATCAAACTCTGATGATGGTGGTGGCCATAGTGAGACACAGGTGGGGTTGTTGGGGGCTGGATCTGTCCCATGGGTTGACATCCCACTTCCTCCCTATTGTCTTCA
>NC_056725.1:259583777-259656277 GCF_019279795.1 Protopterus annectens
TGTAAGCATGGGCCTGGGAGATGAACCATTTACAGACTACCTGTCTGCATCAGAGACATAGATGCCAAACTAGGGATGAATTTCTGGTTTGCCATCCAATTGTCCAAGTTGCACTTGAATTGGTTTAAGGAAGAACTCTGCTTCACATGGATGGGGAGCCTGTTCCATAGACAGGGTAGTCTCTGGGATACATACCTATCTCTCTAACAGGTCCTATTTGTATCACAGGCAAGGTTTACATCTTTAGAATGGGTAATTCTGATACTGTTTGTTTTGTGGATATGCAGGAGGTTCATCAGAGTGGGGTCTGACAATGCCCTGTATGCCAGGCATAGATCTCCCCTCAAAAGCCTGTAGGAGACAAAATACAGGGATAGGGCCTTGAAGCGGTCTTCTGCATAGGACATATTACTTATGCCTTGTATTCTTTTAGTGAGGAACCTCTGTGGACGTTCCAGTTGTTGGATATGCCTGGTTAGATACATAACAAATGGGGCATTGTACTCAATGATAGGTCTGATGAATGCCAAATACAGTGGAACAATGACTTCCTTGGACTTAGATGGCATACCTTTGTTTATAAGTTGCACAACATAGAATGATTTCCTCACCACTGCAGACATGCGATGATCAAAGGCTAGGTTACTATCTATGTGTATCCCTAAGTCCCTGACTACTTGGTCAACTCTAAGGGGTGTGTTGTCAATATGATAGTTATCAGGGATGGATGACTTCCCAAAAGATATTATTATGCATTTCTTGGCATTTAGTTTTAGTCCATGACTCTGACACAAGTTGTTTGTCTATGCCAGCCCTTCCTAGAGAACATGTGTGTTGGTGTGAGATTCAATGACAGCTCCTAATTTGCAATCATCTGCAAATTTAGTCAGCCAGAGACAACTGACATTGACCTTGACTTCTGAGAAGCAAATGCCAAAAAGGAGCAGTCCAAGGACTGATCAACTACCTGTTCAACTGACACAACATGGCTCTGGGGCTACACGGGTTTTATCTGTGGACACATTGGCCCATTTTTGTATTCAGCAACTCCAGCTCATTTGCATTCAGATCCTTGCACATAATCTGGATACTTCACTATTCCAGGGAGTGCCTCCTTAACAGCCACTGAAATCTGCCCTTGTATATACTGCATGCAGGACCCTATAATGCATTATTCTAGCATATGTCTTATTTTTAATTTTTAAACATTTTAATATATTTTTTGTATACTGGCATGTTTGCACATTGCTGTGCGTCATGCAAACATATTATGGGTATTACAAAAATATTATTTTATATTATTTTGCATTAGCTTTTGGACTCACAGGGCATAGTTTTCCATATATCTGCCTACTATGACAATTCTCACTTTCTAAGTGGGCTTTTACAGCCCTTGTTCAATTTTTACATTTCTGTACACTGACATTTTCAGTGTACACTTCTAACACCAACATGGGTTCTGCATGGATACCTTTCGGCTTTCTGGATCACAAAACACCCTCATTTGCATGCATTTCACCTGCTTATTAGGTGATTTGCATGCCACAGACACGTCCATGTCAACACAGTTGTGCACACCCCTCTACAATGTTTACTGGATCGCATGGCTGCTGGATTCTGTGTTAGCTCCATGCTACTCTGCCTACACAGAAAATCACTCCATGTAGGCTTTATTGAATTCCCCTCTTGATTCAGATGTCTGGACACATCTGAGGGTACACTACAATACACATCTGAAAAGGCAACACAGACTATTAATGTGTGTGCCATGCTACACAGCATGTTAACATTAAATCTTGGTGGCTTGCCAGCTGCAGATGTGCGTGATGAACCTGAAGAACCGCAAATGTCTGAAGCTGACATTTCTCAGTTGTCAGAGTAGGATCAGGAGAACACAGTAGAGAGTAAATTGTTGTGGATGACTGATGATGTGGCCAACATGGCAGCTTTGAGTCATGGTAGGCCACAGATGCTTAAGTACACAGATTAAACAATTATGTTCACATATTGCCCAACAACAGCAGTACAGATCACAATTAATGGAAATTACCCTTTAGTTTTAGACAGTGAACATCATACATAGCCTAATCTTAATGTATAGCAATATGAACACATACAAAACAATTAGAGGAAACAGCAACGTAGGAAGACTGTCTGCAATGTACCTCACCAAAGAAGAACACAGGCACATGTGTGAGATGCAGTAGGTGTGCAGAACTGAACTACTGAGAAGGCTGTTGGGATATCACCATACAGAGTAATACCAGAGAATATTACCAGTCAAATATGCACAATCACAAGAAAGCAAAGTCCATGACATGCACAGGAATGCTTTGGCATATACATACACAAAAACACTGGCTGTACAATAACAGGGTAATTTCATGTAATATATGTGCAGACATGCAGAGAATCAATGACATTGACCATATAACATACCTGCAACATGCATCAATGTTGTAATGTTGTTGATACAGCAGCATATGTGTATATGTATATATATATATATATATATATATATATATATGTATTTATATATATATATATATATATATATATATATATATATATATATATATATATATATGTATATATGGGTTACCTTCATTTCGTCAAAGGCTCATTTGAATGACAAACATTTTAGTCAGACCAAATGATTGAAACTTCATTTCATTGACACTTCATTTGACTGACAATTAATACTGGCAGTGTCTAGAGCACTGTAAGGCAAGTAAAAGGAATATGTCCTTTTCCCCACTAAAGTGTGACCCTGGAGTTAGTATATATAGTTAGGAGGGATGTGGGGGGCACAGCACCCCACTTATTTTCATGTTATATTCTCTGATTTTGGTTTTATACTGTTTAGTAAAACCAACGTAAGAGGGGGGTGCTCCCCACACCCCCCCTAACTATATATACTAACTCCAGGGTCGCACTTCAGTGGGGAAAAGGACATATTCCTTTAACTTGCCTTAAAGTGATCTAGACACTGCCAGTACTAATTGTCAGTCAAATGAAGTGTCAGTCAAATGAAGTGTCAGTGAAATGAAGTTTCAATCATTTGGTCTGACTAAAATGTTTGTCTGTCAAATGAGCTTTCGACGAAATGAAGGTAACCCATATATATATATATATATATATATATATATATATATATATATATATATATATATATATATATATATATATATATATATATATATATATATATATATATATATATATATATATATAGGTTCCATACACTAGATCGAATTTAATTCGAAAAAGTGCATGGAATGTTCACTGCAGTGAAAGTGCACTAAATCGAAAGTACACTTACACGATGTTCAGTACAACGAATGGGTGTTGTACTGAACTTCCTTGCAGTACTCATGGACCTTAGGGTTAGGGCATGGGTCATAGTAAGGGGATATCCCATAGGGTTATCCCCTTACCATGACCCGTGCCCTAACCCTAAGGTCCGTGATGACTGCAGTGCAGTGAAGGACATAGCAATGTCCTCCACTATGGTGCGATAGTCACAAACCTTAGGGTTAAGGCATAGGTTAGGGTAAGGGGATAGCTTTACTAACTATCCCCTTACCCTAACCCATGCCCTAACCCTAAGGTCCGTGACTATCACACCATAGTTGAGGACATAGCTTGTTTTTTATGTCCTCCACTGTGCTGTGGTATTTTCAGTGAAGTGCACTTATGCAAAAGTTCACTTTCGTTAAAGTGAACTTTCGCAGAAGTGAGGCTTCCTATTACAAGTTTGTAGTAATGAACTTTCGTTCTTGTAATAGGAATTATATATATATATATATATATATATATATATATATATATATATATATATATATATATATATATATATATATATATATATATATATATATATATATATATATATATATATATATATATATATATATATATATATATATATATTCAGTTTATAATGTCAAAATACTGAAATATCGAATTTCAATATCTCGAGACTAGAAAGCCGAAAAACCAAAGCACCAAAAACTGCTAAATTCAAAACATTGAACATAAATGCACCACACACAACACATACACCAGCTTCCCCACATTAGAACAAACAAACAAAACACACTCAAACACAACAATACAAATAAAGAACCCAACCCTACTTATATGCAGGAGGGCAAGCCCCCTGCACCCCCCACCCATGTGGGGGGTTGCACCCCCCACACCCCTGCTACTTATATATACTAACTTCGAGGTCACACCAAAATAGAAAAAGACCGTAAACTCACCACTACACACTCTACAGTCCCCTCACACACACGCATCTTAAATGTACAAACACTGCCACTTTCAACACTCGCACACTCATACTCTTACCTACCTACACTAACCCACACCTAAAACTTCTGAACACACTCACATACACTCAAATCCCTGCCCAAACCCATAAAAAATATTCACTTAACTTAATCTCAAGCCATATCTACATACCAAACTTAAATCAGCCACACAGTACATCCCATGTCACATAGTGCACCACCAAAATTGTGAATTCAACATTTCTGGATTCGTGGTTACGGGGTTTCACTATTTCAGAAGTACGACTTTATAGTCTCGAAATACTGAAATTTGATATTTCAGTATTTCGAGATTATAAAGTGAATCTATATATATATATATATATATATACATACATATATACGCACACACACACACACACACACACACACACACACACACACACACACACACACACACACATATATATATATATATATATATGTGTGTGTGTGTATATATATATATATATATATATATATATATATATATATATATATATATACTGAATATATCAAATTTCAGTATTTCGAGACTATAAAGTCGTACTTCTGAAATAGTGAAACCCCGTAACCACGAATCCAAAATTAAATGTAATTATGAAAAATCTGTTTAATAATTCATTTTATATATATATATATATATATATATATATATATATATCTATCTATATATATATATATATATATATATATATATATATATATATATATATATATTTATATATATATATATATATATATATATATATATATTTATATATATATATATATATATGAGCACTACAGAATCCTGAAAGACCAAAATCCAAAGCCAAAATCCTGAATATTCAAAATACTGAAAACTCAAAATCCTGAAAACATACAGGATACAAATACTTACTATATTCCAGTACAAGTACATACAGAAACATATTACCCTTCAACTATATGCAGGCGGGCAAGCCACCCTGCACCCTCCACACCCCCTGCTACTTAAATATATCAAGTCCAAGACTGCACTTCATTACACTAATTGCAATCGTGGAGTTGATATATTTAAGTAGCAGGGGGTGTGGGGGGTACAGGTGGGCTTTCCCCCCTGCTTATACTTGTACAACAGTAATATAGTTTGTGTTTTATTCTTTCTGTATATACTTGTGCTGGAATATACTAAGTTAAACATTAAATTAAACATTAAATTTGTTTGCGATGAGAATGTTCAAAGAAGTGCATGTTCAATGGTTGGGGTTCGATATAGAAAGGTTTGCTGAAGTGAACCTTCAATAAATTAATATGTACCCAATGAGTTCTACCAGTGCATGCAGGTGGGGAAGACAACAGGGAAATGCATGATGTATTAATCAATGTTGTAAGAATAAAGTAATATGCCGATGACTGGGAGAAATGTTCACCATATGTCGGCTAGCAACAGCGGTTAAAATGGAAGCAGGGTAACTGTCACATAGGGCAGTACAGTTGTCAATATTTTACCTAAAATATAACAATGACAAATATGTACAACACAACACAACATGAAGGCAGTCACTATTGTCAGATAAATGAGCTGAAAAGGCCTGTGGCCTCAGACATTTGAGAAACCACTTACAGATATTGTAGGCAGTGGTCAGCACAGCAATCACTGCTACAGAATTAGAAAGACACAACAGGACACACATTGGATCACCTGCCAGTATTAGTCTAACACAGTCCATGGTCCCCACGCTAACAGCTCACACCACAGTCTTGGCTGTCTCTGATACACCCAGAAACACCCTGCTCACAGCACAATGCTATGGAGCTGGTTGTAGTGACACTGACAGGTTGGGACATGGTGAGGGTAGGAGCAGTACTGCAATGTGTCTTTCCAGATGTGACTGCTGAGTTCTGAATATGTTGACCAACAGCAGATATGTGTGCATGTTGCAGCACAGACAATGATTTATGAGGGCCACATGGGTCTACTGAGAGATGGTCTGCCTTTCCCCACTGTTGCTAATCTGCTCATGACAGTCAAGGCATGTTTCACCTGGATTGTACTACAGAACTGCTCTAGCACTGCCATAACAAGGCTTTCAGTGTGGCATACAAGAGATACCACACTATCATGTAGTGCAGCCAGTGCTGCCATGACCTCTCCATGTCTACGCTCCTGATCTTCATGTAACTGACACACAGTTGGTGTGCTACATAATTGGTAGCATGGGCAAGTGCACAGAAGTCATTGTCATTATGTCACTGTTAATGGTCATATCCCTGTAACAACAAGCATACACCCTCAAACAACCATCCATGCACATTAGCTACACTCCCACATGTAATCCTATGAGCACTATCATTTCATTGTGGGGAGGAGTCACTATCACTACCAGACTCAATAAGGGACAGCAGGCCATGGTAATCATCATGTCCAACATCTGATGCCCCTACATCATCAGAATAACCAGCCACACTATCCCCCGATCACAGGCTATACCATGAACCACCTGACTGTCCCCTTCCAGGCTGGACAATGAATTCAATGCAGTGTTCTATGTGCCATTAGCTGTACTATGAGGCTGAGGCACATCACATTCCAGCTCAGCATCAGTGGATGGCCTACTAGAGGAGGTGGTAAGTGGATGTGTTACAGACAGACAGAACAGACATATCATATACATTTACACAAGTCAAATAAGGCAGAATATGACTGATATAAATGGGCTAGTAAATAAATAAAAAACTAATGTCTTTTGGCTTTTCCCGGTTAGGGGTCACCACAGCAGAACTCCGGTCCGCTAATGATTGGCAGTGGATTTTTACGGTGCAGAGGTGCCAGTCTGACACCCAATCTTCAAAGAAGGCAAGCCCATTCATGCTTACACTTACCTGCATGTGTTTAATGTCACTCAATCGCAGGGAGGACATGCATATTCCACACAGAAGACATTCCAGCTGAGAATTGAACCAGAGAACCTCTTGCTGTGAGGCGACAACATGAACCGCTGCACCACCGTGGCCTTCTGGGCTGGTAACTAAATACAATGACTAATTACAGTGCTAAGGATTTAATGGGTTGGCATGACTGTGGGTGGTACAGTAGCCCTACAGAGCAGAGATAAGCCATATAAGTCACATATCAAACAAATATGTAAAACAATGTTAAAATAAACAAACGTACATGATGACATATCCAACATATCCTCATTGACTCCACTTCCAGTGATGAGAGTTGAAATACCACTGTGATGTAAAAAGAGACATGCATGGTTGGAGCAATTCAGTAGTAACAAATACGGCATCATGTTGCATTGAAAATGATGTATTCCACACAGCTAATAAGAGATACACAAACCGGATGGCTGATGGTATTTTCCAGAAGGTAAGTGTCCTATGCAGGTAAACAAGATAATATTAGGCATAAAAGTCACAGCTGGACTTAAAGATGTCTCACTATAGAAACCATATAGACTGCCTTACTGGGTCTGTTTTCCTAAGATGGGGAACAGATCATCCTGTATAATGCGGAACCTGTAGGCTAAAGTGAAACACAAGTGACAGATGAGTATATCTTAATCATAACAGCAGGCAGAATAGGTAAAGGCTATTGATCACCATAACTGACTACACAGATACATTCCTGACATGTGTCTGTGTTGGCCTGATGTTGATGGCCCTGTCCAAGTGAAAACAACTTCAGTACATATGGTGTTGACAGTGTCACCTAAGCATTGTTTATTTGATAAATACCGGGTCTTGTTTTTTTTTTCCTCAAAATTTTTTTTATTTTCAATTAAAATAACATTTACATAATATTTTTAAATATAATTTTAAACAAATATATGCAACATTTACAATAACCTGACTTTCAGTTATATACCAGGTCTTCTGACATCTGGGATGTTCAGGTGTGCATAACTTTGTTGTGCAATTATGATATGCATATCAAAAAGGTAAGATGTGTGAATAAATGACTATGAATAACAATTTGATCATGCTGTTATGTTTGCAAATGCTGAACATACTTGTATGTCCTGGAACTCCTGCCTCAATCCCTCTCCAGGTATGTAACAATCCTGGCAGATGTAATAATGGGAGGCCAGGAAGATTGTTGTCTCATCTGGGGGAGGTAATGGTAGCCCACCTTCACTGGCACTTCTCTCCCTCTTATAGTTGTGGATTCTTTTGGGTGCATGAAGGATCATGTCAGGGCAATAGTGATAACAGGCCTCCTAGGAGTGGTTGCGCCTACACACAGCATTCACCATGTTGCTAATCTCTCTCCACACTTGGATTTCCTAGAATGGATCACATGTCTGCAAAGCAAATGTTGGCCATGTTTCCACAGTGTCTGAAGAATAATGTAATTTTCTGTATGGGAAAAGTTGCCTTGGCAGTTCCTGGTTGGCATATGAAAGAAGGTGATTTGCACACATCAGGAGGGATACATGAAGTACACTTACTAACAGATCAACCTTTAAAGCATTTATCAATGTAATGCCCATCATATGTGCAAAGCAATCAACACCATCATTATTACCATCATTTACACATATGAATATGGAACATGACATGTGTCAATCGCTCAGTATATGCGCCATGTTAAAACAATTACAACATCCCACATCTAAGGATATGTCATATATGCAGAGGTGGGATTAAAATCCAGATCTGTGGATGGGTTGACAGCTCTGAGCCAATCACATGACCACTGCACCAACACTTCAGCAGTAAAAATGGTGGTTTATTCACATTCATATGCACAGCTACCTAGCCGTACAGAGTCAACATCAGCCATGTGGGATATGTCACAGATGTCAATGTAGTCAGTGTCAAACAGAACAATTGTGTCATGTACATTGAAGTAATAACATAAGTAGCTGTATGAGTGAAAAAGCACCTCAGAACAATAACAGAATATGAAATAAACATCTTAGTGGTCATGGCTAGTTGTGAAAACAACAACCAAGTTGCAGGCTTATGCATCTTGATGTCCACCCAGCTGCCAACAAAAGAAAGAGTAAGCATCAGTGAATATCTGCACTTCATACTTTGGACATACAGTCTGTGGACAATCCCATAAATCATTGTTATCCACAAACAGTACTATAAACATACATGTGAAACAACATTACTGATGGATATGGATTTCAGTTCAAATCCACAGTTTTCCATGGTCGGAGTGCATGTAGCCATTCACTCTGATATGGAGAACCTCCCTGGTAATGATGGACATGTATCCATATGCATGCGTATTCATTCCTTTATTTATTTATTTATTGACATTAGTTTATCAGGAAAATCTGACTGGGCAGTGCTTTATTTTCAGCAGAGACCAAGGGAGAAAAGCTCCATTATGCAAACATTATGGACATCATTTACATTGTTTCATCATTTACAGTTATTTTCATTCATAAGTAACAGTTTCATCATTCAGACATCCTTGACATCAGTTTCACCATTTACAGTTTTGAGTGACAATAACGATTACATGGGTATATATATATATATATATATATATATATATATATATATATATATATATATATATTTTTTTTTTTAAAGCTAAGGAGTTAGAGCAGCCCGGTGAATGGATAGAGGGGAGAAGGCACAAGGAAGATAAAGGAGATGAGATGATAGAGGACGGTATAGTTGTGATAATAGTACATTAAATTTTGTGCAGAACAGTGTTATGACACAAATGTATATAGCTATATTAATACCAGTTTAACCAGGAGTGGTGCAGATCCACTTGTCTATCAGGCGTTGCTTTAGTTGGGTTTTAAAGTATTTCAGGTTGCAGACTGTTTGCCCCACCCTCAGGCCAGTTATTACAGAGAATAATCAGTTTATAGCTGGGACAGAGCAACCA
The DNA here is from genome assembly GCF_019279795.1 of Protopterus annectens. NCBI lineage: Eukaryota > Metazoa > Chordata > Ceratodontiformes > Protopteridae > Protopterus > Protopterus annectens. The sequence continues at coordinate 259,593,921 of NC_056725.1, forward strand.
ACAAGGAGAAACAAAATAGAAAAGGTTTTCTTTCGTGTGCTGAATGAAGACACCAAAAATTTAGGGAACTGAAGTATCTGGCATATACAGTGTAATCACCTGATCAAGAGAAAGAGCAGTGGAAAACTTAGTAAGTGGTCCTTAGAGTGCAAGAACTAGTGATTTAGAGGGAATGTCACACTCACTTTCCAGCACAGGGTAGACAAGCATTTGATTAGTTTAAGTTAATAAACAGAAAGGCTGTACATATTCTACTTGCTTGCACTGCACAATGGCAATATCTTCAGTGAAAACTGTCACAGAGGTGTGCCTTGTGGCTGAGCTCCTGATATGTCTGGGTCAGGGATCAATGCCATGACCACAGGCTCTGAAAGGAAAGAAATGAGAAAAGAAGAAAAACTCTACTCAACTAAAATATTATATGGAGGCAATAAAGTTAATACATTGGTAACTAGCTTATTCCAAGAGATGAGGAAAGACCACATTGAGTCACAACAATAAAAGAACAGGAGCTATTCTAAGAGTAAAGAGAAGGTAAGAAAGTTTATAAATGCAAGGCGAAAATAAGTTTAGCAGGAGGTTTACTGATGCTGAACTACAGTAATATACTGCATGGATCTGTACACGGCAAATTATCAAAACACAACAACACACAGATAAGCACATTGTAAAACTATCACGTAGTAAGCATTCGTTGAGTTAACCAGTACATCAACAGAATGTAATATATATCAAAGCATCAGCAACCAAATTTACATATATACTTATTAAAGGAAATATTGGAGAAGGCTACCCCTACCCTTTATGTAACTGAACTACTGATGTGCAGATACTTTCACATTGAACACTGCATGGGATATGGTTACAAGATACACACAGGGCATTATGATCATTATATAATAATTCTAAGTGCAGTAGTTCAAAAGAGCAATGCAAGCAGCTGACCCCCATGATAGTTTACCTTATGGCTTTAAGTTGGAGTCAGCCAGCTATAACTAACAGTGAGGTTGGTTCAGCCCAAACAGCTATTAAGTACCATTTGCACTATACATAATTAATGAGCTCCTTAGTATACCGTTTGGAATCACATCAGGGAACATCCACATAAGTTCCCGAATCTTAACCAATAGCTTGGTGTAAGTGTATGGTGCTCTGTGCAAATGCCCAATGGTTATCATTGAATGTGAACATCTGGAACATGTGCCCAATACTCACCAATAGACTGCTACCACCCTGTGTACTACTGATACATTTTCAGATCATACCATTGCTACCGGCAAACTGAATGGTACCTCAGTGAACAATTTTCAGAAACCATTTTTCTTCAGAGTTTCTACCAGTGTTGAGGAGATGTTGACTGAGAGGTGGCTGTTGTCTGTCTTTGCACTCAAATGGTCTGATGAGGAAACTCTCCAGATGCTGACAGTCTATGTGGGACACAAACAGAAGATGCAGGCATGCCAAAGGAACTTTAACCTAATAGACATATGGAAACAGATTATGAGGGAGCTCTGAGGATGCAGTGTAATGTATAGGTCCACCATTGATAAGACAATTGCCTTCATAGGTGTCAGAGTGACCTTCACAATAGGATCACAGAGGTTCTTTGACAGCCCAAGGATGCCTAAAGTAAGTGCCATAATCCACACCTTAATACCTATTAATCACTTTTATTATTTACTTTACATACGTGGTGATACAATGAAAATGAATTGGGATCCATAATTACTCCATTCATGTATATATTACTATCAGTAAGTAATGAAAAATGCAATTTATTAGTTAATTATAGATGGCCATCCAACTGTGGATCCCGAAGCTATCTGCAAATAAGCAAGTCTAGAAATGCAGGTGTGCAGTATTTTCAAGTAATGACATGTCTTATATTAATCACTGTGTGTATAAAGACATCTCATAAAATTTGATCTTCATTAACAGAAGATGGTCCACCCTGAAAGCAACTGTGTTGTCCATTAACACAAGTGATTAAGTAATGTAGCACTGTAAATGGAAGCTGATTGTCTGTGGGTTCCAAACCTACAAAAGCATTGCTATTATGAATAGTTACAGACTGATTTATTTTATCAAATTTCACATAATATGACTATGTTGCATGGCTGTGTGTTGATGTATATAAAAATCTACACGAGTTTCATTGTCAGAGTACATTAATGCCTGCAACACATAGGCTGCAGATGACAATGCATTTCTTTGTTATCTGCAACACTTTGAGATTGTTCCATACAAAGCAGTTCCTTGACACAGATTGTGTTGTGATTCCCTTGCAATAGTTATTGAAAGACAAAATATGCAAGCTCAGTCTTAGATGTACAGTACTTACTGTTCCCATAGTGTCCATAACTTATTGACTGAGTTAGAAAAATATAAGAACATTTCAGGTAACTATGCACTGAATATGAGTGGCAGTTGTAATCACACAATTTACAGAAAATATGGATAGGCCACCCCTAGACTGTGGTATAGCTGAAGGGCTAGCACTGTAGGTGATGTTAGTAACTAGAGTCTTATTTGTTTTGTGTTTTTTTTTTGTTCAAATCCCATATTCCTTTAATGCCCAGCTTGAGGTTTATAAAACATTTAGGCATGCTTTGTTATGTATGCAAGATAATCTCTACATTGTAGTGCATTGATCCTTTTATGTAGCAGATATCCATGTATTTCTTCATTATCCCCAACATTTTAAAAGTTGTTCTATACCAGGTAATTTGTTACCACTAATATCTTTGTGATTCATGTGCAATTTTTATTGAAAAACAAAATATGCAAGCTCAGTCTGAAATGTTCATTAATAACTATTCACATGCATTATTTTTTGACTGGATTAGAAAAATATAAGAATATTGCAGGGCATCATACGATCCATTTGACTGCTGGTTGTAACCGCACTTGATTTGCAGAAAATGTGAACATGTAATTTTTTAACTATGTTATAGCTGTAGGGTTAGCACTCTAGGTAATGTAAGTAACGGCAGTCTTACTTCTTTTGTGTTTGTGGGTTTGAATTTCACAGAAATCCTTTAATTTCTGTAATGCTCAGCTTGGTACTTTTTAGACATTTTGGCATGTTTTCTTACTTATAAATTATATAAGGTAATCTCTGTGTTGTAGTATACAACCCTTTTATGCAGTAGATATGTATGCATTTCATCCATGTTTGCAATCTCTAGAATAAGAATGATTGTCTGGGGGATTCAATAAACTCCATGTAGGCTTCACTTAGAGCCTACACGGAGTTTACATGTTAGCACAATGGTGCGCAGTGCATATTAACGAGGAGCAGTATGCCTAAGCTAGGTTTCATGGCTTGCAACAGTTGCCTTTTAACCGAATGCAGATATCAATTCAATGTAAGGCAGATGACCTTCAGTGGATGGATTTGCACACAGTGCACAATGATCACCAGGGCTTTACAAATAGCTGTCATTTTATTAGTGCAACACATTTGCACAGAGGCCAACTTAATCAGAAGGCATGTAACTAGTAATAGGGACATATATGACACAGATGTCACACAGCGATGAGTTTGAATGTAACAGTCTCAACCTCTTAGAGTGAGAAATGAGGACAAAGGAATAAACATGGGGGGAAAAGGGCTGGAAATACAAACAGATGTTTAATATTGCACTTCCAGACTTAGGAAGTTGATAGAATTTATAGGTTGTACATTAGCATGAACTTTCTGAAAAGCATGAAGTTTAAAATTCAAATGTCAGTCATCAGTTTCTGACTGCACTCTGCAATGACATGCCAATAATTCAGCAGAAAAAATGTTGTGAGAAAAAGATCAGAAATATGAGACAAAACGTGCACATTCTGCACAGATCAGGACATTTGAGAGGTATGCACTCAAATGTATATAATATTGAGTCACATCAGTTCAGAGATCATCCCAGTGATATGGCAGAAAGGCACAGATTTGATAACAATAACATCTGCACATCCTGGGAATATCTGGACAGTTAAAAGGTATGAATGTGAAGTATAAGGACTAAACACAGTAGAGGACAGTGTACCTACAGTGCAGAGTATTGCAATATCCCATTCCTGGCATTCTGTATTGAAGCTGTGTTAATGATCTGTAACAAGACATGGGGCTGCCATGTAAAATTATCACTCAAGGGAAGTGTGTGCATTGAATAGGACACACAGATGAATTGTAGGAATGGACACAGGGAAAGAGTACGGGTGAAACTTTCCCATGTACAGCAGAGGAGGGCATGTCAATGGAAGATGCTTTTAGCAGCAGCACGAAGCACATATCTATATGGTACAGTATGGACTGTACAGTGAAAATGTGTGGTCTGTGACTGTCACACAAGGTGACATAATAATGGGGAGGATGTCTGTGTGAGGAAAGCATCCTTACATGAATAATACAGAGGACATCTATCAGGGATCTGACACATAGTTGGGGTAGGGAGCATATTGTAAAGGTCTGCAAACTGATTTGCCTGAATATGGGTGTACTCTCAGCAGAGGTCTCCATCAAGGTGGCCACAGGTAAAGGATCATGGTAAACATTACAGGAACCAACCACAATCATGGACAATATCAGAATAATACCACCACTAATTCCATGCCTCTGACATAACAGATGTGATGTGGAGTGATAAGAGATGAGCCTACACACACACACACACACACACACACACACACACACACACACACACACACACACACACACACACACACACACACACTCGAACACCTATTATGATACAGCCACACTCTATGAGGATAACAATGCACACTGTCCTGGTGCTGTAGTATCTGCAGGAGGTGTTAGGAGAGACACTGCTCTACGTATATGTGACAGTATGAGCAATGCAGGCTAGTTGCCTTGTGTACATGGCATAGCTCTATAGCGCAATCTGCAATGTCATGAATAATAGACATGCCATTAATGTTGTCAAGCATCTATGTATGCAGTGTGTGCATAAGCTGAACAGGTAGCACACATGCATCTAGTGCAACAACTTGATCAGTGTTCTGTACTATCAGACAGTCATGCAAGTTCCACAGAAAGCACACCTATGTATGCCTAATAAGTTGTGTGACAGTGCACTGTGACAAAGGTGGTACACTTCAGTTACACATCACTGGAAGATATGTAGGGAGGTACATGAAGAAAGGTGCATTGTGCACAGTTATTGGTGTGATGAAGGGTAGGAACCATGAAGTTATTATGGTCTCTGATGTGGATGTCCTTCACATACTCAGTACTTGTGTTACATTCAAGGGAGTAGTCAGCACTGTGACCACAGGGTGGTGGATGTACCATTTACCCTCTACCCAGGATACAGATCATATACCTACTCATCTGATTATAGGGTCTAATTTCCACATTATACTTGGGTGGTGTGTCTGTTTCCTGATTCAACAAATTCCTCCATGTGTTTCATCAATGCAGGTGTTGTCATGGCTGTGGCAGCAGTCTGTGGTATGTGTTGATATTGTCTGTATTATACAAATATCACAGTTGGAGTCAATGATTATCCAGAAGCTGAAGTCCTTCAGGCAGCTGTTTGGACACAGCATGTGTATGTCATCTGTGATGTCCATCACTTAATTAATGGGCAGAACAGGGAGTAGCAGAAACCCCTGGTGTAACAACCTGATCCCTGGACTTGAGATATATGTCACGTCACACATTTTGACATAATGAGATACCACGTATGTCATACACTGGTCTACACATTTGGCGATATAGCTGCTATACACATGGTCCTGGGTTCAAATACAGCATAGTCCATACACTTTTACTGTTGTTCCACTTCCCATTATAGTCACTCTTACTTATAATACTTGACATAGTGTAGCTGATATTAATTATATGTATGAAGGCTGAGGCACTAGTATTGTGTCAGTTATTTATTTATCTATGCATTATCACATTTATTGTTTGACTGTGGGTATAATGTGTACTATGTTCCTGCAAGTATATTTCTGCTATCTGGACTAGCAAGGCCTTCACATTTTCTTAACACATGTACACAACTACAGGAAAAGAAAAATAATCTGGTTCCACACAGCAGTGAAAATCAATATGTCCTTTATTGTAGTAAGGTAAGTGCTTTCTTGGAATAACATCCGCTTCATCAAATCAACAAAGATAGAATAACAGTTGCATTTTTAAGCACTAAAACATCCAATCAAAAATCAAATAAAATGTGCATCATTTACTATTGTATTCATTACCATTTTTAAGTACATATTGTTCATTTGGTCTATTTTTATTAAATTTTTTAAAGATCTATATATTCTACAGATATATTTTATCACATGGCTTTTAGCTATGATGCACATTTTATTTGATTTTTGATTGAATGTTTCAGTGCTTAAAAATGTAACTGCTATTCTATCTTTGTTGGTCTGATGAAGCGGAAGTTATTCCAAGAAAGCGCTTACCTTACTACAATAAAGGACATATTAATTTTCACTGCTGTGTGGAAACAGATTATTTTTCTTTTCCTGTATTCTCTGATTTTTGCATCTGATTCCTTATTTGGTTCAAGGACTGTTTTCAGTTGGTACACATACACAACTGCCTGTGTAATTTTTCACTGCTTGCCACTGTTGTGCACCACTTACCATCTAGCAAACATAGAGCTCAGGGGTGTGAACTGCCCAGCACCATATTTGCATGATGGTAAGGGGTGGACAATATTTTCAAACAGTGCATGCACTCCCAGTAAATACGATAAATGGAATTGGTGGGAAACCATCATTCTCCATTGCTCTTGATCCATAGTAGAGATGTCAGACATTTGTGGAGAGGGTGTGAGATTTAGGGCTCAGAGATGGGGTGTTCAGGAGTCCAATAATTTTGTTGGACTCCTAGTGAAACACCACAGTGCCAGGATACTGCAGGGGAACTATTCTGGGTCCCAGTATAAGTCAGAGGCCTGGGATAGTTTGGCCTGGGATGTAATCAATTCTACAATTATCCCCTGCACTGGTGACCAATGTAGGCACCACTAAAATGACCTCCAGAGGAAGAAGAGTGGTACCCTTGATGCTTTGATCAAGGGATTTAGGATGGAGTACATCCCACACAGGTGTAAGTATAAAATACAGGGAGTACTTGTAAGACTTAAAAGCTGAATACAGACAAGACTGGTTTTCATAATGTTATTCTGTTCTGTTTTGTTTTTTTTCCACAGCTAACATGGAAAGGGAGGTGAATGTGAGGACCCATGGTAACACATTGGAGAGGATAAGGGAGGCATGTGGTATGTATGCAGCAAAAGAGTAGTGTTATTGTAGCATTAAAAGTTAAAGATAGCTTTTTTGGCATTTTATATAGTTGTATCATATTGAGCTTGCATATCTCAACTGTAAAAGCAAGTATACATGCATTAGTCTGCAGCAGAAATCATGAGTTCATTATTAGAATATCAAATTGGGAATGTATATCTCAACTGTAATAGCAAGTATGCATGCATTAGTCTGTAGCACAAACCAAGAGTACAATATTAGACTGTAGTCAGAGGTTGTGGGATCAAATACTATACTTCTAAGTATACATTACTGTTAATTCTGCAATTATATTTAAATTACATTAAAGCCTCTATATCAGTGGCACAAATGACCTGCTGTAAAGTGTAATCTGTATAATCGGAACACACATATGTGCACTATATACACATGTCAAGGAGTACTTGTTGCAGTGTGTACTATACTGTGCATATGTTAGAAGCTGGTAGTCTAACAAGTAAACAGTATCTGTTAGGAGGTGATAGTCTTAACAGTAGAGGTTAAGAAACTAGAGTCAAATAATTGTATTAATGCATTGTATGTCGCATATGAAGGTACTAAAGTTATCTCCTTTTTCTCTAACCACCACACTCATCTCTCTTTTTTATTTTATTTTTATTTTATCGTATTTTATTTTTTGTTTTATTTTATATTATCAAAATGTGTTCATGTCATCCATGTGTACCACATCATGAAATGCTCCACAGCACATTCGGGTAGGCCTGCCCCAGAGGATCCACCTGCCCCTACTCCACCGGCTGTGGCACTGTTGCCCAGCATGTCTGGGAGCCAAATTGGCAGCACTCCCACTGCTGCCCCTGTACTACATGCCATCTCAGGTAGTCCTGCCCTGGAGCTGGAGGATAGTCCAGTGGTTCCCTTTGGGAACAGTGGTGGAGTTAATGATTTTATCACCCATGATGAACTGCCAGGTATAGGCCTGTGCACCACACTGTTGGTGCACACCTACACTAGCTGGAGAGTCTGCTCTCCCTCATTTTATGCAATACCACAAGGATGGGATGCAGATGTCAGGCACTCCAGCCAGCAGTGCAGTGAGGTGACAGTGATGACAGTCCAGTGGGTAAGGACTCAGTTCTCACTGTCACCCAGCTTGACGACCATGAGTTCTAGATGCCCCCACCCTCATGCCAACCATGGTGTTTACCAAACTCTTGTGCCCATCACCATCTCTGTGTCTTGTCTTGTCTGTCTATGATTGGTTCCTCACCTACCCAACTTACCTGACCCAGACATACCTAGATCCCTTCTCCAACATTCCTCTCTCTCACAAAAAAAAGTCCATACATAGCTCTCCATTTCACACATGTGTCTTCTTGGCACACTTGATTTGGTCCATTTGGCTATACAACATGACTGTGTTGTGTTCACCCTTCTCTCTGGAGGTGACAGTCCAAATTCAGCTAATATTCTGCACGTATGATCAATTTTTACTTTTGAAGAAATGGATAGCTATGGTTCTTTTTTACCTCTCTTTGCACATTCCTGTATTGCTTTCCCTTTGTTCTTCCCCCAGCTTGCTCTCCATTTCACCACTGTCCTATCTTCTCCACATCTTTTCTTTAATGCATTATTGCACAATGATGCCTATCGTGCACCAATGTGCAGCACTGGTAATGCAAAAGTAGCTAAAAGTATTAGATACAGCTGTATTTGAACCGAGTACCATCTGGCCCCAAAAAGGAATGCATCACTGCATTAATACCTGCTGCCACAGAGTCAGTTAAATAGCAGGTGTATTCCCACAGACTCAGTACTAGCTGCCATACTTTAGCAATGTTGCCACTGGAATAATTACATGATAGTCTCTTATTTATTAATCATTATTAAGATCTCCCTTTTGCCCATTGTACAACACCATGCAAGCAAGATAAACATAGCCAAACCTTCCATTCATTCCTCCATTTCCTGTGATTGCACTAAGCACTGTTTCATGCAAACAATGGCCAAAAAATAAAATAATCATTAAAAACTGACAGAGAAAACACAATTTGCCAACAAATGAAGAGAAGGCAGGATGTTAATGAAGCAGAACTTGTGAATTTTGTGTCGCTTACTTACATTTTCAACCTTGACAGACATACATGTAACATTTTGTAATTTAACCTGACACACCGACTTGTTGAAACCTTTCACAATTTCCATCCATTAAACACAAACACTGAGAGAGTGTGCGCACTATGTTTGCATTTGCTACACAGAGCCAAGGCTTTGAGCTTCAGCAATTCTAATGAGTTCAGACCTCATTTTCTTCACTGTGCTGACAGCCTTGAATCTATAACAGACAACAACTGTGTAGCTAGGGAAACTGAAGGGGAGCCAAACTGGTTATGTGTTGAACACAAAAGAGATGATATTACTTTGGGATATATCCACGCAGAGGAGTACCGCTTTTTAGATGATATGCCTGCATTTTATCAGCTACATATGTCATATGCTCACATGTAACTATGAGTAGTCTGTTTAATGTTTTTTTTTTTATATTTATTTTGATTAGCACACACTTCTATACTTTTTTCTGCCTGCATTACTTAAACGTGTACTGTTCATTTGGGGGTGGGGGAGCAAAGCTGCATTTCAGTTATAGCACAAAAAAGGATTTATGTTGCTATTGTTACTCTCCTTTTGTTGCATACAGCCTGTATCTAATGCTGTCACATGTTAAGGTCAGTTCTGTACAAATCTCATACCTTTTACTTTTTATTCCGTCTGTGTAGACTCTTTTCTGTGTCTGTATTCCAAAAAAATTTGGAATTCACAGGTAACACCAGCACAGAATCTACATGGTTGCTCTATAGCTTATTGAATAGCTCCACTGTGTTATATTGGTTAATTAGCATGTACTTTAGCTGCTTATGCTGTAATTTTCATGCCGTGGTGTTTACCTTGTGTGTACAGGGGTGCCCACCTCTACACAGCACTTGCTAAATCTAAAACTTTCTGCACCCATGTGCACATCATGCCGTGACACACACACACACACACACACACACACACACACACACACACACACACACACACAGTGAAAATCAACCATGTAGGCTTTATTGAATCCCCTGTCTGTGTTTAATGAGACCACCATCTGTCACACAACATAGGTCAGCAGATGCCATTTATTTTTCTTATTGCATTTCATGTGTGTAATTGTTGATACACACAATCTTCTCTGCTTCACATCTATGTACATGTTCATGAAAGAGACACATAAATATTTCTCTAAATATATATGTGTGTGTGTGTGTGTGTGTGTGTGTTAATCTTTGCAGTCTGAGTCCCTCTGCAGGGAAATTATTTACTGTAATGTCACTTACAATATACACAGACTGTTTTTGCATGTTTGTAAAATCATTTATTTTGCAAAGGTGCAGTACAATTGTATATATGTATTATCCAGACATATGGCTTGCTGCTACTGACAAACATGCATGTGTAACAACAGATGCCATCTTGAGCTCTTGTGTGATTTACTCAAATTGATATCACTGTATGAGTTGGTTTACTGGTTTGATGGGCTCACTAAGTCACGTGAGTTAGTCTAGATTATTGCCATCTATGTTTTGCGATGGTGTCAGTGCTGCATGCATCCTCATGTCAGGCATGCAATGAGCAGAAACTTGACAGCTTTTCTTCTGAATGTAATAATCATCCTTATGGTACAGTAATGTTAGCTTTACATTTTTGATACATCCTTATATGACAGTAATGTTAAGTAGACTATCATTGCACTCATGCTGTATAGGAATTCTTCAGGTCACTCATTACCCATCAGATAGCTGAGTGCGTATTTTTCTGTGTGCACGTGTCATCTAAATATACTCATTACCTAGCACAACTGTCATTGTTCAGTGACGTTTACATATCTTGCTATATATTAACTACATATTCTTATACAGTTGTGATACATCTGACTGTACTGTTCCTTGTAGGAAGACTCGAGCTTGGTTTTTAAGGAGGCCTGGATGTTGGTGAGGAGAGGCGCTCCACATAGGAGCAATGGAAGGAGAAAGGTTGTGGCGAGAGTATGCATGATGGAGCTGTTGTGACAATGTTTGTGCCTATAGAGGGTACCTATATTTTAGTTTGTTTTTTTAGTAGTGTGATAGATGTGGAGGTGCAATGTCAGGGTATCATCAAGAATAACTCCGAGTAGCTTAGTACAGGAAACAGCCCCTATGGTGGTATTATTTTGAGTGAGGATGGTAAAGTCTGTTTTATTAACAGATACGTTTTTTCTTAGGGGTAAATATTACCAATTTGGTTTTATTAGGGTTTAGTGCCAGATGATTCGTGCCCATCCATTTCTCAGTGGTAGTAAAGGTGTTCTGAGTTATTAGCAGAAATTCAGATGTTGAATTGGCAGAGCAAATAGTAAAGTCATCTGCATACTGTACAACATAAGCATTATTAAGGGAAGAGTGGAAGTCATTTAAAAAGATACTGAAGAGAAGGGGTCCTAAGATAGAGCCTTTGGGGACACTTGTTGGTGAGTCAAGAAATGGGGAGAACGAGATAAACAATTTAGCAGATTGTTGGCTGCCTATTAAGTAGTTAGTGAACCAATTAACTGTTGAAGGAGAGATGCCTAGGATGGAGAGGTTACTGAGCAGGAGTGGGTGGGCGATTGTATTTAAGGCCTTTGAGAGGTCAAGAAAGAGTGAGGATACAAATTTGCCAATATTTCTGGCTTGATTGACTATATCCATGAATGAAATAAGTGCAGTAATGGTGCTGTGACCTGGCCTGAACCCATGTTAAGTTGGGGAGAGGAGTTGGTTTGTTAATAGATGGTCTAAGATTTGATGGTGGATACATTTTTCAAGGATTTCAGAGAGGGAGAGAGAATGGCTATGGGTTGGAAGTTAGAAATTTTGGTACTATTACCACCTTTATAGAGGGCAAGGATGAGAACTTTGTTCCAGATAGAGGGAAGGTAGGACTCTTGTAGGGATCTGTTCATGACTGTCCACTAATGTCTCCTAGCTCTGTTCTGCTACAGTTCCACTATGCATATTATTATTGACAGGCTTTCTTACACAACATTGATAGTAGCAGACACTACGCTGTCACACAACATGCATGATGTGTGTGCTACACAATAGGATAATGATATTGTCTGACATTTATTCAGTTATATGACTGCATTACATTTAACATGGATACACTGCAAATGTGCTGTCCATAACAATCTAACATACCTAACAGACAAGTATGTAATATGTTAGGGTTTGATCTGCTGTATGCTGTGACAAAACCATTACTGAGGAATTAATGCTCACCATAGTGACACATAACACATGTACGACTTCAATATTTTACACAGTCTATGAATCTGTTATATTGTTATTTATATTGCTGTTATCTTTTAATGTTTATGCTGTTTTATAAATTAATGATATTCAGTTATTTTCATGTTAAAAAGTCTGTGACCTATGCCGGTCCACCCATCCACTTTAGAAGATGATGACATACTCAACCTCTTCCCTCAGGCACCAAGGACCAGGAGACACCAGATGATGATAAAAATGATGAGATACCAGGACAAGCATAAGCCATGGTTCCTGTAGACCGACAGTGATGGGAACCTCCACCATGTAAAAACTCTATACCCATGAACTACCACATAGGTGGTAGTCTACTTAACACTGAAAGTGTGATAAGAGACTTTGGGACACAGGTGGACAGTAGTCTCTCCTCTGATAATCACATTGCCACAGTTGTCAGGAAATTCTTCTACGTGTTACACCTCATCACAAAAGGTTTCTCATCCAAGAAAAAAGAGGTCATTGTTCCCCTCTACTCATCACTCATTAGACCCATTATAGAGTACAATGCCCCTTTTGGTATGTACCTCCCAAGACATCTACAACAACTGGAAAGACCACAGAAATACCTCACAAAAAGGATTACCAGCCTCAAGCAGATGCCCTATGCAGACCGTCTCAAAAAACTCCAGCTTTACTCTGTCGCATATCGCCTACTCAGAGGCGATCTCTGCCTGACATACAAAGCTATGTCAAACCCAGAGCTGTTGGATATGCTCCACTTAAAGATATCCCAATCCCTTTGAGCTACATGCTCTAGGGACCTAAAGCTTGTCAACACAATAAACAGAACATGCTGGAGGGATAGATTCCTGTCCCCGAGACATCCCATACTCTGGAACAAACTACCTATCTATATCAAACAAAGCTCCTCATTAGCACTCTTCAAGAAAAATTTTGATGTTTGGATGGGAAATAGGAAATTCACCCCGAGGATCACTTCTGTAGCTCTGCTTGACAGTGGCACAGGAAAATAATTTTCTTGGGTGGCAAAAGCCAGGGTACCATTTGGCTAGGCTTATATAGGCCTCAGGGCCAATAGCCTAGTACCTACCTATGAACCTATGAACAGTGTTGTATGAAAGTATATCTTTAAAATGAAATGCAACGTATGACAGTTTGACACATAAATGTGGTATATAAGTAGTATCAATATGAACGTCTGATGTGCGTAGAGCAGTTTCTTAACTGCTATTATGCTTTCATGTTGGTACAGTTGAAGAAGTATTCTATTTCCACTTATTGTTTACATTTCAAGCATAGTACTATATGTATATGTGTTTTCTGTTACTTTTTTAAATCACTGGGTTATTGTAATGTCTGCAGTGTTATCCAGCTATGGCAATTAGACTACTTGACATTTGAAGATGTTAGCATTCACTTAATGGAACATTTGCTCTTGTGGTCTCATTGAATAGTAGTTTGTGGAAGAAAACGTTCGATGCTTTGACATACACTAATTTATGTGCACCCTTGTATATCATATAATTGTTGGCCTGTAGATGTATTGTTTTTTACAACTGTCTGCCACCATGGTAGACAGTTATATACGTGTAATGCATATCACACAATGTAGTGATCATTGAGATGTTTCCACCTGTGTTTCTGTTTTACTTCTGTTGTTGTGCATCCTGTTGACATAATTTCTGTGTTTCCTGCATAACTATGCAGGCACAGGCTTGCATACCTTAATTTCTCATACTCTTATGCTATTTAGTAATATATCCAAATCACCATATGGTTTCTACATTGCAATTTCACATTGCATATCATTGGTGGGGGATATGTGTGCTTGTGTGATATCATTGCATGTCACATATCTACATTTTATACCTGAACACCTTTTGTGTTGCCTCTAGCATGTAATATCTACTTTGACGTCATGATCCCATTTCTTCTATTCTACCATGTGTTGTGTAGAGTTAACTGTTTGTTGTACAGCCACATTACTCTTTTGCTGCAGTACTGCTGCCTGGCACTCTAGTTAGTTGTTTACGTACTGCATGCATGTTTGTGGGCTCCAATCTGACCTCTGCTTGTGTCTTCATCATTTTATTTTGCTAGGTTTGCTCAGCCTTGCTGCTGCTTGGTTTATACTTGCACTATCAACAGCATAGTGGATGATGATATTTGATAGTCATTGTGTACTGTAATGGCTGCAATCTCCATTTAGTCTTCCATGTGGTACACCTATCATCAGCCATACTCCATTTGTTGTGACTGTCAGTTTGCAACATCTTATCACTGCTTTGTGCATTAGTAAGTAATGTATTACTGAGGTACACCATGGCTGATATGCATCCCATTCTTGTTTGTCACCTTTCCTTAACCCATGTTGTACTGTCCATATGTGTGGTGTCTATGTGCCTTGCCTATCCTTTTTGTATATTACCAATAATTGTAATTCATGTATTGTACTACTTGTTATATGTTTGTACCCACCTTTTTCTGCACTTCTTCTTTCCATGTCTTTTCCATTCCTTCTATTCTCCAAAAAACAAAAACAAAAACAGCTTATTCTGACAAAAAAGCCTATACCCCTCTAACTCTCCCTCTAGCCTTCCAATGCAATCATCCCTCTTGTCCCATGATGTGCCCATCTTCTTCACCATCATTCCACATCTGCTTTCCTTGGGTGTGTGAATTACTGGTGTTCCCCACACACATCCAGCAACCATTGTTAGCTAAAGTAAGCTTTGCCATTGTGGCTGTGGGTGCCGCTTCACCATAATTACAATTTTTATTTATTTTATTGCAGATTATGACAGATTCCACAAATTATAATAGATGTGCGTGTGCGTGTGTGTGTGTGTGTGTGTGTGTGTGTGTGTGTGTGTGTGTGTGTGTGTGTGTGTGTGTGTGTGTGTGTGTGTGTATGTATGTGTGTTTACATCAGTGATTTGAGAGTATATCTACAATATATTGCAGATGTTTCTGGTTTTATAGGACTAATACTGATACACATTTATCTTCTCTCAGCTTTTCCAAATATTACTGAAATGTTTCATTAAGTCTGACTACCTGTCACACATGTACACTGCTAATGGAAATATATATCCTTTCAGACATTTTTTTTTTTGTAATACAATTTTCCAAGACCTTGGTTATCTGTTGTGTTTGCATTGTGCTGGGATAATATTCTTAACACATACCCAGCCTTGCCATGCATGTATGTATCTTTCTTATGTCTCATCCATCATTGTATTTATTTCCTGGAGTCTTGCTTATCTACTATAACATTTCTCTTTTCTTAGTGGTGAACTGAATCTGTTTAACACATTTTCAGGCTAGGGGTATTCTGGAGAATATGTGCAATATAGGTTCAGTCAGTGCAGTAATTTATGTAATAACATATGCCCCCAGGCTGAACCTGGAGCTGTCAGATTACCTTGCCACTAGCTGTCGTATAAAGTACCAGAGTTGTATACTAAATATGAAATTGATAGCTAGTTTACTTCAAAGTTTTGAAGAACTGGCATATTTTGTCATCTGACAAGGATATGTGTAACCCAGTCAGTTGAGAAGTCTCATATTATATATACAAAAACAAACATATTAAGCAATATTTAATTTCAGTATCATTGGGTTGGTGACAGAGACAATACATTGCTTTGAGATGGGGAAGGTGATAAATTAGGCTCAAAGAATACTATATTATCATACAGCCCTGTATGATTCCTTATTTTTTAACAAGTAACGTTTTAATCATTTGATTGTTTAATATGTATATTTATATAATATTATTGGGTTCCTGAACATGAGGACCAGTTCATATTCAAAATATAATCTATTCTACAATAAAGTTATATAGTCCCATACCTTTATTTTAAGTTTGAATTTAATCTCTCATGCTTTAAATCATTCTTCTGAATATATTACGTCAATTTGGTTAATACTATCTTATTCAAAGGTGATGCATTGCTACATTCATAAACATAGAACACAAAAAGCAAACAAACTTCTTCTTTCTCTGAGGTGGCAGTAGTTTAGAATGGGATTTCATAAGTAGGGGGTGTACATTGAGGAATTTCTACAATATTGTAGTGCAGGAAGTCATGCCCCCTTTCAAAAAAAAAAGTTTTTATTTTGTTTAGTTTTTAAATAAAATTTGACTATACAATTCCATGGGCTAGATTTCAAAAGATTCATAGATGTTGTTAGTGTCTGAAATAATACTAATAACTCTGTAGTCTTTTGTTGCATTTTTAACCACTTTATATATTTTGGATAGAAGCCCTTTCAGCGGTATGATCTGTTGTATCAAAATAATTAAAAGATCAATAAGCTTAGGAACAACATGTTTTACTGCTGGTTGCATTAATTTAATCTTATTTTCAACTGACTGTCTACAAGTTTGAATGTCTAAACACATTTCTTTACTTAAATCATATTTATTTATAATATATAGCTTGCAGTGTTTCACTATCCAAGTGATGCCAATATACCAAATGTTTTTCTTTAAGTGTAATCATTGTTGATCAATTAAATGTACTGATATTATTTTGAGTGTAAGCTATAAGAAAGAGTAAGAAAATCCATGCTTTATATTGTGGATTCCTGTAAATAAAAGTTTCTAAAAGTGACCCAGGTGAAAAAGATAAGAAAATAATGCTATTATCATTAAAATTAACTACTTCCTTACCAAAATGGAGATTATTCTCTTGAATATTCATGTGTAGAACTTTTATCACTCCACATAGAGTTGAATAAATGTACAAAAAATGTAGGATTCTAGAGATGTAAGTTAAATGTTAAAGCTGATTGACAGCATATGTTTTTTGATTGTATTGTACTTAAACCATTCAGGGATAATATATTTTTAAAGGCTTTATTCAATGATAAATTTATTTTAACTAAATCTCTCATTTTATTTAATATTCCAATTCCTGCTTGTGTCAAGAGAATAAAATACCCTCTTATATGCAATATTTTAAGAATAGCAAGAGAAGTTATTTCCAAGAACTGGAAAAATGAATCTGGTCTAACTATGAAAGAATTTATAAACATTGCAACCAAGGTATGTCAATTTGAACTTATTATTATCAAGTCAAGTCAGGAACATCCAGACCCACCTCTTCCTACAACACTTGGATGAAATTTAAAGAACTACTAGATAAACAGTCATTAATACTTAAATAATTAATGTTAGTTTCTGATATTATTTAGAACTCTTGTTGTACAGGAGACACCTCTGCAAATAGTTAGTTTTGTTGTTTTTAATATTCCCTTTTTATTGATTTTTTTGAATAATGTAATTTTATATATTTCAACTGTAATTCGTTGGTATCAGGAAGTTAAAACTTTAATAAAAATAATTGAGAAAAAAGATATCTAATGAAGTGTTCAAAAATGTATGTTAAAATAAATCCTCTTAATCTAGCAACTTTCTAAGTTTATAAGAGCAGTATTTAAAATTTGTCACTACTTTTGGGCCTTTGTCCATCCAAGATCTATATTAGTTCGTCAAAGATTCACTTCAGCGAACCTGAATTCATCGACCCCAAACCACTGAACTTCACTTCTGAGCATATTCACATCGAAAAACAATTTCACCAGGGAAAGAAAGCACTTTGCCAACACTACAACAGAGCACACACTGCAGTATGTCAAACCCACTGAAGTTGGGGGCTGCACCCCCACATCCCCTAACTATATATACCAGCTCCAAGATTGGAGATATGAATGTTTGCGGAACTGAAGCTCGGTGGAATGGGGTCGATGAAGGCAGGTTTGCTGAAGTGAATCTTCAAGGAATTGCTGCTGCTACTGCTGCTAATAGACCATGGCCAAGAAGGAGAAAAGGTTTAGACTTCGGTTAATGTATCATAATCTGCATGATGTGGAAATTGTATAATGCTATCGGGTAGCAAAAGACACACTACAGGAACTCTGCAACCTCTGTTGTCCTCAACTCAGACTCAGGGCAAACAGAAGAGAACCCATACCAGTGGAGACAAAGCTATGTGTAGGTACAAGGAGCATTCAGGGGATAACAGGGGACATGCTGCAAGTGTCACAGCCATCAACATCCAGGATCCTCCATCAATTCCTGAATGCTATGCTACAGCATGCCAGTGACCACATATATTTTCCCTGTACTCTTCAGGACATGTCCACAAATATGCAGGAGTTCTACCATGTAGCATACTACCCTGAAGTACCGGATGCCACAGATTATACACATATAGAAATTAAGGCACCACCTGGGGAACAGGGAAGGCTCTACATAAATAGAAAGGGCTTCTATTCTGTTAACTGCTAAGTTGTGTGTAATGCCAAAGGAATCATCTTGAACATGTGTGCTGGTAATCCAGGCAGTTAGCAAGGCTCACATATCTGGCACACCTCATAAATGTATCAGATGTTCACTAGGGGGTTATCTCACAGGGGATTTACTGGGGGGATGCAGGTTATGCACAAGAACCATGGCTGATGTCGCCCATCAGAAATGTAGACACACCCTCTGAAGAACACACTAATGAGGCACACATTTAAACCAAAAATATCAAGAGTGTGTTTAGTCTGCTGAAGTCATGATTCCAGTACCCAGATACATCTGGGGGAGCCGTGCAGTACAATCCTTGTACATGTACTGAGATATTCATAGTATGTGCCATGCAACACAATATCATCCTGAGAAAGCTGTTTCAGCAGGATCAACAAGGCGAAGGAGCACATGTTCCACCACCAAAGCCAAGTTCACCACAGCCACAAACAGGTGAGGAGTCAGAGGGGGCACCAGCAACTGCTGTGGGTGTAGGCAGATATAGGTGTGCTCAATATGCCCTCACATTGGCTAAGAGGCAATGCATAGAACCCTCACTCACCACCTAAGGGGCTAAAACCTTCCTTCTATGCACATACATATGGTAACATTGATGCCAGGCAATGCTAACAACCTTTATCTATGCATGCAATGGTTGTGTACTGCTAGTATCAGACAGAGAGAGCCCTGAACAAAAACTTTTGCAACTGCTGGATTTATAAGGTAAATGCTGAACCTGTAGTGTATTGTGTAATAATATGAATGAACTGCATATCCTTGCATGTTGTTACTTGGTAATGTAAGCAAGTCATAGGTGGGTAACTTGTACAGCAATTACTTTAACATGTGACAGCAGAGACTTATGTGACTATATGTGCATTGTATCAAGTAGTTTTCCTCAGACATCAAAGATTCACACAGTCATTCCTCTCAAAAGTACTGATGGTCACCGAATGTCCTCAGTTTAGTACCGTACATTTATACTGGAAAATCATTAAAGAGATAAGTTAAAACGTAATGAGACAAATTTCAGTTTCAGACTTCACAACTCTCACAAGATCATTAACAATACTGATGTAAAAAAATGTTTGATTGTATTAATTGTCTAACTTTCTAAGACCAAAATATGTGAAAGGTACAATTAGCAAAACAACAACACAAACACAGATATACTAAGGACTAAGTCAGCCATGCACCCTGAGCATCAGACACAAATGTTATGTAGCCTGAATCCATAATATAGAAAACAAGGATATGGCACAGCTATCATCACTTGTACAGGATGTTGCGGGTAGACAGAAAGACTAGGCTGACACAAAAGGTCAGTGAGTATGTGTAAGTAAGAAAGAAAAGCAGGCAGTCATTTAAATAAAGTAACAAATGGTCAGTGAGATAAAATGAGCTTTAAGCATCACAGCTGAACCATGTAACTATTGTGGATCTGTGGATTTGCAACTAGTCAGTGTCTGTGTTTGACCCTCTTACAAGATGATAGTATCATGAGGAATCTATGATAGTTCCCAATTCACAGTCATCTACAAACGTGTTAAGATGGAGGCCTTTGACATTAGATTTGACTACCAACAAGTGGATGCCAAACAGTTTCATGTCCAGCATGGAGCCTTGGGGTACTTTGCTGATGGCCTGTCTTTTGGCAGAGGTGGTGTCACCAATCCTGACTTCTTGG
Organism: Protopterus annectens; assembly: GCF_019279795.1. Lineage (NCBI taxonomy): Eukaryota > Metazoa > Chordata > Ceratodontiformes > Protopteridae > Protopterus > Protopterus annectens. The sequence continues at coordinate 259,614,493 of NC_056725.1, forward strand.
GTACTGTCTGTGAGCCTGCTGGCAATCCACTGAGTTATGCGGGGGATTTATGCCTAGTTTGGTGAGTTTGCCAACAATACTTGAGTGGGGTATCATATCTAAAGTCTCAATTAGGTCATGGTAGGTTGTATGGACTATGTTCCCCTCATCTATTGCCTTGGTGACTCTCTCGAAGAATCTACTAGTATAAATAGACAAAACCTTCCCTTGACAAAGTCAAACTGGGATGAGTCTAGTGTCTGTAGGGTTCCAGTGTCCTTGTTGATCATTTCCATGATGATTTATTCCATAGTTTTGCATATTAGACTTGTCACTCTGATGGGTATGTAGCTTCCAGAGTTGGATTGACCACCCTTATGAAAAGAGATAACTGTTATAGTCCTCCATTACCTTGGTACCTAACCTGTTTTGAGGCTGTAGTTGGCGTGCCTTAAGTGGTGTTGTTACATAATGAATACTCTCCCACCATCAATAACATCTATCAGCAGTATCCCTCTCTTTAAGAATGCCCTGAAACAACATATGTCTACACTATGGCAGTGCAACTGCACAAAGACTGTAGTTTCTATCACCTGACCCCCATCTCCACTCACCTTCTCTCACTCTATAAAGCCAGACATACATATTTAACTGCTCTGATGGATTCTGCTTCTACACTCTCCCTCTATACTAAAGCTATATCTTTGACCTCTCTTATCCCCAGACTGTGCTCCTAAACTTCTCTTATGGTTGAACCTGCAACCCTACCCCTATTGTCCATCCTGGCAATAGCCCAAACTCTCTAAACCCCACCTAGTTATAACTCTCATTTTGCATAAAATTCATACTTAGCTCTACCATCTGGATCTACTGCATATTATGTATGGTACTGTTAAAAACCTTGATTTAGCTGCCTAGTTTCTGTTTTGTATTGAACCACTGTATGTTTATCAGAATGTAATGTCTATTAGTTCTCCACTGTATGGTGCTTTATTGCACTTGTACTATGCTGCACATTTGAAATGTATCCTTATAGTATATATAGTTTGCATTGAACTACTGTATGTTTTTAGAATGTACTGTGTATTAGCTCTCCTCTGTATGGTGCTGTACTGAAATGCACTGCACCGCTCATCTGTAATATATGTTATTGTTTGTTACATATTATACTATATGTACTATGTAATACTTATTCTATGTTTGTGGAGCTTTTCTCCCCAGGTTTCTACTGAAAATGAGCTCACCTTGGTCCAGTGGACTATCCCTGTAAACAAATGCAAATAAATAAATAATGTGTTATAGTATGTAGGAAAAAGCCTGGAATATTGCTGGGACCCAATGAGGCAGTGTTTTGGGCCTTAGCATGTGCCACCAGGACCTGCTGCCAGCTAATAGTTATGGGGGAATGTTAGAAGGGAATTCACAAGGGGTAGCAGGGGCGAGTGGGTCAATCAAGTTAGGGGTGAATTTGTCAGCCAACAGATTTGGTATAACACCATGCTTGATGAAGGTGGTGTCATTTACCACCAGTTCAGCACACTGCTGTGTGTTACCTTTAAGGTTTTAGACGTAGCTGAAAAAGGCCTTGTGGTTGTCCTTAGCCTCTGAGGCTATCCTGACCTCATAATTAGTCTTAATTTCTTGTTTATTTCAGTCATAGAGCTGTTATATTTAAGAAAGTTTTGGTCATGACTTTTTTCTTTTGTTATATACCATGTTAAGGTTAGGTTTCAACCAGTGTGGTTTGTTTTTGTTGTTTCTTATGGACTTACTTCTGGTAGGAACAGCAGCCTCTATGCAGCCATTTACATGTTTGTACAGGGATTATGTGAACAATTCTGCATAGCTTGCTATGATCTTGGGGTTTGAGGACACTGAATTTTGACAAACTCTTGTTAAGTAGAACGTAGTTTGCTTTAGAATAATTCCTAACTGTTACAAACTTAGTTGGGTTTTCTGAGTTGATTTTGAAGGAGACATCTTTGTGATCTGACCTCACTAGTGACGGCATGACACAGAGAGGGCTGGAGCTGTCTGCCATGCTGGTGAGTATAAAGTCCAGGATGTTCCAACCTCTGGTTGGAGCATTCACTATCTGGTCCAGTGATTAAAGTCCAGGAATCAATGTGCCTGCAGGTTTGACGCAGATTATGTTTCCCATTTTGTACAGGGGTAGTTAAAGTCCCCCAAGAATAGAGTACTTGGTTGACTAGTGATTGTCTCCAGTAGGTCTACGTTTGAGTTATGCAATTCTTGAGGCATAGATTGTGACCTATAGCTAGCTAAGATATGGTGAGGGACTTTATCGATAGTGACTTGAACATGGATGAATTCCAGGGCATCATTCTGTTTAACCAACCTGAAGGTATATTCGTTGCCAATGTAGACTGAGACACCACCTTTAGTCCCTACCTGTGCTGCTGTTGGTCTAAATGTGTGGAAGGCACTGTAGTCTTGCACTGCCAGAGTGCTATCTGCAGTTTTAAAACAAGTCTCTATAATGTCACAGATGTCTATATCCTCCAGATATGCTAGAGTTTCAGGCCTATATCCAGATATCAGTCAACAAGAAGCTAAGGGGATTATGCTGAATTGAATAAGAGGGCTGCTGTAGTGGCATTGAAGCCCAGGGTGAGGGCCCAGGTGGAATCACCACAGGTGCAGATCTTAGTGGTATTAGCAAAATATTCAAATGAAAACTTTGAAGGCCAAAGTGGAGAAGAGTTCCATGTGAATAGCTGTTAAAATTGGGTCAGTCAGTCCTGAAAGACAACCAAGTGCCATTCTGAAGTATTGGTGATGGTCTCCATCACCCTCAACTGATTAAAAGGTAGTCAGGTTCAGATTCCCGAATTTAGAGTGGTGGAGATGGGCACCTCACAGCAACTAGTGCGGTTCATAGTTTCATAGATGCATACTAGGCTAATGACCACTAGGGCCCTTATAAACGTAGCCATGCAACCTAAATGTGACCCACAAATTTGATTTATATAGGTGGTGATTTACTGCCTGCCTCTGTCCTTCAGAGACATAGGAGCCAGACTAATCTAAGAAGGTCCCTTTATAGCATTTGACAAATGAAACCCACTGAAGTCCTGTGTTTCATGTGCAAACACCAGAGTTAAATATCCTCCTGACAGTACACTATGCAAGTGGATGACATACAGAATAAGATGACTAGCACAGAACAGCTGAGAATGGCTACTGTTCTGTTACACTTGATGGCTCACTTTACAAGCACTTAGTATAGGTAAGCATACAAACCATTATAACAAACTAACCTATTAATGGTAAACAAGTATTTGCAAATTGAATTATACATGCATGAATGCACTGTATAACTAACTGCACTGTCTAACTAGCTGTACAATATGTAGACTGTATACCATAATTACCGTTATATATCCAGAAGCTAGAAGTACATAACACTAACTTACATAACTGATATTATAAGAACATTATTATAGCTATATGACAAAGACTCTTGTGTAATATGCATGTTAAAGGTGGTGACAGCCCTAAGCAGTTTACCGATAGAAAACCAGCTATTATTTCAAGGTCAAACTGCTAGGTTGCATCCCCTATGTAGTTATCTGAGTTCTGGTTACATGCCATCAGAGCATCTTATAATAGCATTGCATCTTATAAACCACATGATAACATCCGGCAAAGCTTTGCATAACTCCAGCAATCATGTGTTAGTGGCAAATGTAAACATCAAACTCCACCATAAATATATCTGTAATACGTTCTTTTTATATCTATTTCAAAGAGTGTGGTGGTTCATCATACTCAACACATTATGCCTTAAACTATATGCACTTTGCTAACAATAAAACAGTTTAGTTACAAAAAAGTGTAACATAGACCTTAATATTTTACATATCTATAAAATGCATTACAGATGTGGTTGCTAAATTGTTTGTGTAACCATGATGCGTGTTGGCTGTACTTCAGTTTATCTGTGTATGTCATATAAAACCTTCTTCAAGTAAGCAATGAGAGCTCATCTGTGATTTGACATTATGAAATAGAATAATTATTATTCAAAAATATGCACACTGATTGGGCAGCTCATCGTACCCATGGTAAATAAAAAGAAGTCTGTCCTCTGAAGTCATGTTGAGAGGCCACACATTCTATTGATGTATGAACAGTACATTGCTCTGCTCATGACTACACCTCTAGAGTTTTGTAGAAAGTCTTTGATTGTCCTCATATTTTTGCCCCATCCCTCATAACATTTTTGATCTTTCTGGTAACTCACTGATGATTTCTGTCTGTTGATAATGCCATTCGGTACACTTCCATTCTTCCTATTGTTAAATTATTGCATGTTAATGCAAAACCTGCTGTTAAGTTTTTACTAGACAATTACTATTAAAAATCACACATGAGACTGACGATTGGACCACCCCTAACCAACACCAACATTATTTTTGGCTTTGTCCAGAATTCTTGAGCAAAAGACATGAGGGAAAAAACAGTCAGAGAGGGAGAGAGACAGAGAAACAGAAAGAAAGGCACACTGCTAGGGATTTGTTTTCTTCTTCATCACCTGTCTTGCACTATACTGATATACTGTGCAAGCATGCTGACTGAGGTGACATATGCATGTGTAGTGAATTAATTTTTAAATAAAGAAGTGGAAGATGGAAGAATACTGAAGTGCCATCATACAATGAAATTATTTACAAAAATACTAAAAGGCCATCATGCAATGAAATCATTTACAAAATGTAACCAGTTTCTTTCATAAGTAATGTCATTGTATAATAGCAACAATACACTCTTATTTCTTGGTACCACAGGATTTACCCCAAAATGGGTTTGTTTAATTACTCAGACTTCAACCTCATGTTCAAACCACACTAACACTGAATAAATCCTTTGATACCCATCCAATATGCTAATCATAACGGTTCAGATCCTTACACATATGCTTGGCCAAGCCTTTTATAGTAGTATGACATATAGGTTAATACAGCTACTAGTACTGTTTAGCAGTGGTATGTGGCCATTTTGTTTCAGTTAACTTGCAGGTACAGTAATTGCATTACTAATAAGTGTGAACCCATATCAACTCCAAGTTACACATTGAGGTACATTGTCCAATACTGGACACACATATGGTCATACTGCACAGACTGCCACATATTAACAGATATCAGCCATATGTATAGCCAGACAAAACCATACTGCTTTGCAATCTAACTGTCTGTAATACTCAAGACATACTTGAAAAGTACGGACAATTCTGTAACTCATCTCTTACTCTGGAATTATGTCCTGCATCATACACTTGTTCATATGCATAACATTTTTTCTCTTTCGTAAATCTGTAGTGGTTCTGCATGATGTGATGACTTCTAAGGAAGCGTGGGTATAATGTGGTCTCTTCTCTGTGATACCATAGTTGTACAGCATCACCCAATTATTTAACTCCTTGAGGCTAGGCTCACCAGCTGGTATGGACTGGTAAAGACAGGTCGCAGGAAATGAGTGACATTGGGATCCATCATTCATACTCACAAAGGATATGGTTATATGCAGTCTAGGGAGGTCCAGTCTTCATTATTATTCAGTCATTCATAAGATAATTGTGAGTTGATAGACATCAGCATAATTTTAAATGTGTCCACACCCTCTCATGTAGTTGTTACACCCCCTCATAGTCAGCACATTCACCTACTCTGGTCACTGTTTATAACTCTGGGTTTGATAAGGCTTTAAGAATGGCCTCCTTCATACCTATCTCATTCCCATGGCTCCTCTGAAGAGGGTCGAGCAGTTATAGCCTCAGAATTTCCTTCCACAACCAGTTTGTTCAGGTGCTTGAGCTGTGAACTGAAACCAAGCTTCCTGGGTCATAGTAAAGACATAATCCCGCTACATCAAGAGAGATAGCTTGTTTTGTAAGACTAACAGATTTCTGCACTTATTTTTAGACTCAACAAGGTTTGGCAGACACTAGCATTGTGTGCTGTCAGTCCCTGAAATTTTGAAAATGTTCATGATAATAGGGTCCACCTTTAACATATGGTACTGAAGAGCAAGATATGCCTTCCAATATGTCATGTACGTTTATAGTCTATCGTGTTTTGAGATGCTCACATATATGGGATTATGTCTACACAGGGAAATAGTGTAACTGCCCAATACCAAGGTAAGTCCACTTATTTTATGTCATATCAGTTGTGCTGTATCACTTGTGAGGTCTGTCTTTAATATGCATGAATAAAAGAGCTACTGATATATATTTTCCATGGATCTAGGACACTTAAATGAATGCACACGTTACCGAATCCCAAACTGGTGAGCATAACAGCACAAAAGAGCTTGTACCTGAAAATACAGTTAACCGACGCACAAATCACCGAATGCATATACTGCAGATTAATGCAGTTACACCCTAGTGTATAAAACAACTAAACATAAAGTGAAATGATTCCCCGTAGTGCACATTCAACAGTAGTAGACTTTGAGAATGGTGTTTATCAAAAAAATGTGAAAATCCACTGATGACCATGTAAATATAAAGATTATATCTTCAGGAGGTTTGCAATAGCCTGCATGAACTGTAGCTGAGTATACTGACCCTTATGATCAAAAATGGTCTGGAATTGCTGTTGTCAGCACACTAATGCTTCTTCTTAGAAGACGGAGGACAAGCAGCACAAAGCCAGCGACAAATCTCATCTACTCTGTTTTGCTCCCAAACAGCAGCAAGTAAAATGTGACATAAATCCCAAACATGTTTTCCCACTATACACTTCAATCTTCTGTGTCACGCTTCTACGGCATTCTGAGTTTTGGGTATATTAAGCTCATTCAACACAGATATGTTCCAAAAATTTATTAGAAACAGGGGTGTAAATTGTATGCAAGTAGTCAATCTAGTGCAAAAAGCCCTAGGTTTACCTAGTAAATACCACTCTGCAAAATATTTAAGCAAGCCCATTCCTTCAGCTGGAAATGTGCCTGCCTTTCAGCAATGTAAATATGCTCATCACATCCTTTTCATCCAAGAATGCTAGTGCAGCTAACTGTTTCACACAATACTGAAAATTTATGTCTGAATTGTACAATGAAGCAAGTCCATGAACTTGAACTTTACGCAAGATATTTCTTCGGAAATTTAAAAAACAGCCTTTGCAGACCACATTGTTTGCATTCCTTTGTATGCTTTTAATAGCTGCTATCTCAAAATCGCACAAAATGAAACTAACAGCATGCGTGAAACCTTGCTCAGTCAACAATTCAAACAGGTATTGCCACATAAAATTATATGAGCGGAATGACTTCTTCCTCATAAAACAGTACGTTAATGGTACAATTTTGCAATAAGCACCGTACTTTACAACGGAATGTATTGTGTACAATTGTCAGCATTCCACATCCTTAGCAAAGTAAGTGCCATTCATTAACCAGATGTCAGCTACACTCAAATCCTTTAAATTCTGTTCCATAGTCAACAACACAACTGTATTTTGTTTAGTGTGATCACTAATCATTTTCTTAAGAAAGACTCCCTCTTTTAAGGGAAAATTATCTGGATTAATATCATCTAATGAGACTGTTAACCAAACATCGCCCCTCTATTCTTAGCTCGAATTCTCTTTACAGTCTGTAACATTGATCTACTTGGCAAATGTGCTGCACAATCTAAAGAAGTAGACACTACAGTGTCATGTACTGTAACACAGGTCGGGTCCCTTGAGTAAGCTGCCCTGTCCTTTAATTCTGCAAATATCTTGTACTTCTCTACTTCCTGAGGCTCTCCTGAGTGAAAGTGTTCCACCAACTTCACAAGCTCTTCACCTGAAGTTACAGAAATTGTAATTGCTCTGCCTTTACATTTCTCTGCTGCTTTATACTTAGAGCACTAATACTTTTTCGTCTTGGTCTTCCTCTCCATCAGATAGATATATCCTTCCATGACCAACACTTCACCTCCACGCTCCAACTTTACTGTATGGTAGACCTGCCCTAAAACACCAGGAGGTAACCTACAGAAATCCGCCACTGAATTTGTTAGTACATTAGTACATGTTGTGAAGTCTCTGCAGATTATTTAAAGGTGTAGTAATTAAGTGAACTATGGTGACAACTTTCGGTAATTGCAGATTCTATAACTTGTGTTTTTGTGCAGTCACATCTTTGACAGCCTGTGCAGGTGATTTTAAGGTTTGGTAAAGTGTGCATTCATCCAAGTGTCCTATCCATTTTCCACATATGCATGTTTCCCATAGGAGGTATGTTACTCTTAGCATTGAAAGCTCTTTATAAGCATAGAAAATTGTTTTTAAATGAAGACACATAAGCGCACGAGGAAAAAAAAAACTAGTGTCATAGTACTCGCATGTATGTGTAACCACAATGTAAGCAAAATCAACATACCCTGCATTAATGCATTCTCTGTAAATTGTCATAGTCAATGTTGTAATCCGCATGAATATTACACATGAATTCCTTTTGTTACATTGATCCTTTAATTACTCCAAAAAAAAACCGCCCCTGTAATGATTCCAAAAACTTAGAGTGCTACTGTGCAAGCTTTTTCAGAATCTCACCATTTATGACCTTTAGAATCAATAACTACAGCAGAGGTGGTAAGGGAGATAGCTAGAAAGGTGCTTGGCGTGACATCTGGACAGAGGAAGGAGGACAAGGAGACCTGGTGGTGGAAGGAGGAAGTACAGGGGAGAGAATACAGAGGAAGAGGTTGGTGAAGAAGAAATGGGATTGCCAGAGAGATGAAGAAAGTAGACAGGAGTACAAGGAGATGAGGCATATGGTGAAGAGAGAGGTGGCAAAGGCTAAGGATAAGGTGTATGGTGAGTTGTATGAAAGGTTGGACACTAAGGAGGGAGAAAATGACCTGTATGGATTAACTAGACAGAGGGACTGAGCTGGGAAAGATATGCAGCAGTTTATGGTGATAAATGATAATGACAGAAACATATTCACAAGAGAGGAGAGTGTGTTGAGCAGATGGAAAGAGTACTTTGAGGGGCTGATGAATGAAGAGAACGAGAGAGAGAAGGTTGGATGATGGGATGATGTGGGGATAGTGAATCAGGAAGTGCAGCTAATTAGCAAGGAGGAAGTAAGGATAGCTATGAAAAGGATGAAGAATGGAAAGGCTGTAGGTTCAGATGACATACCTGTGGAAGTATGGAGGTGTTTAGGAGAGATGGCAGTGGAGCTTTTAACCAGATTGTTTAACAAAATCTTAGAAAGTGAGAGGATGAGGAGGGGAGAAGAAGTGTATTGGTACTGATTTTTAAGAATAAGGGTGATGTGCAGAGCTGCAGTAATCACAGATGGATACAATCGATCAGCCACAGCATGAAGTTATGAGAAAGAGTACTGGAAGCTAGGTTAAGAAGGGAGGTGATGATTAGTGAGCAGCAGTTTGGTTTCATGCTAGGAAAGAGCACTACAGATGCGATGTTTGCTCTGAGGGTGTTGATGGAGAAGTATATTATTTTTGAACTGAAGCATAGAGAAGGTCAGAAGGAATTATATTCTTTCTTTATAGACTTAGAGAAAACATACGACAGGGTGCCTATAGAGGAGTTGTGGTATTGTATGAGAAAGTTGGGAGTGGCAGAGAAGTATGTAAGAGTTGCACAGGATATGTACAAGAGCAGTGTGACAGTGGTGAGGTCTGCAGTAGGAGTGATGGATGCATTCAAGGCAGAGGTGAGATTACACCAAGGATCAGTTCTGAGCCCTTTCTTATTTGCAATGGTGATAGACAGGTTGACAGACAAGACCAGACAGGAGTCCCTGTGGACTATGATGTTTGTGGATGATATTGTGATCTGTAGTGACAGTAGGGAACAGGTTGAGGAGACCCTGGAGAGGTGGAGATATGCTCTAGAGAAAAGAGGAATGAAGGTCAGCAGGACTAAGACAGAATATATGTGTGTGAATGAAAGGGAGGAGAGAGGAATGGTGAGGATGCAGGGAGTACAGTTGGCAATGGGGGATGAGTTTAAATACTCAGGATCAACAGTTCAGAGTAATGGTGAGTGTAGAAGAGAGGTGAAGAAGAAAGTGCAGGCAGAGTAGAGTAGGTGGAGAAGAGTGTCAGGAGTGATCTGTGACAGATGGGTACCAGTAAGAGTGAAAGGGAAGGTCTACAAGAGGGTAGTGAGATCAGTTATGTTATATGGGTTGGAGACAGTGGCATTGATAAAAAGACAGGAGTCAGAGCTGGATGTGGCAGAGTTAAAGATGTTAAGATTTGCATTGGGTGTGATGAGGATGCACAGGATTAGGAATTAATATATTAGAGGGTCAGCTCAGGTTAGATGGTTGGGAGACAAAGCCAGAGAGGTGAGATTGCATTGGTTTGGACATGTGCTGAGGAGGGATGCTAGGTATATTGGGAGAATGATGCTAAAGATGGAGCTGCCAGGTAAGAGGAAAAGAGATGGCCTAAAATAAGGTTTATGGATGCAGTGAGAGAGGACATGCAGGTGGTTGGTATGACAGAGAAAGATCCCTAACGGGAGCAGCTGAAAGAAGAAGAATCAATGATGTTTGAGGGATCTTTGAAATTTGTTCCACGTATGTTGCCCCAACCATCTTTCTTTAAATTAAACTAATTAAATCTAGCATACCAGCTAAGAATCATTGTCTAGGGCAGAGGTGACTGAACTTAATGTGTATTGGTCTTCTTCTGATATAATTGAAACTAATGAAGCTAAGTTGGGTATGACCTCTTTACCATATACAATACCAAATTATACAGTTTTTGATGCACAGAATGTGTTATCTTTTCATTCTATTTTCTTGATAAGAACTGCTCCCAAATTTTTCTTGGTGTTAGTGTTGAAACCCCCTACCATGACATCATGGTAGATACTACCCACAATGCCTCACTACAAGAATGAATATGTAGGCAACTGTATTTCCATGCTGAATGCTGCAGATGGAGTTTCATGTTTTTAGAAGGATAAGCAGTCAACTAGGTATTACAGCCAAAGCAGTTTACATTGAAAATTAACATGTGTGAAGATGTAATACTGAAACCAGAATGCAGGTAAAAAGCTGCTTTTCTAAAAAAAAAAAAAACTAGGTTGGTTTTGATTACCCATAATATTATGCAAATACATTTAAATAATTGCTCAAGTTCTGCCCCAGACATTTTGTGGACAGGGATGTAGAGAAAAACTGAGCAAACAATAAAACTTAAAAGACAAATAGCCCAATATTAATTTCATTATTTACAATATCACTTGAAACTTTTACATGAGAAGTAGAAGTGGAAATTAAATTAACTGTAAAACAAACATGTTGTACTCATGTTAAAGTTGCAAATGATTTTGCACAAAATAAAGATTATAGTGTTGTTATATTTTTTTGTTTCACTGTTTACTCAGGTTTTCTGCAAAACCACACCAACAAAATGATATCATTGCAGCAGCAGGAGTTATTTATTTCCTAGAAAGACAAGTTGCCAACTGTTTTTTGCAAGACGAATACCTCACATTCAAATTTAATGCATGCGACAATGTGGTAGTGAAACCACAATATAAGAAGTGCCCCCCTAAAGAAGTAACTTATTTTTGTTTATCTATGATGCTTTGTAGTTACAAGTAAATCATTGTCCAATATATGACATGGCATCATTTTGTAGGCGCAGTTTTAGAGAAAACCTAAGCAAATATTGAAACTAAAATATTCACACAGCACAGTATAATCATTTTCCTTTTTTGCCACATCATGTATAACTTTAAAATGAGGTTTATAATAGAAATAAAATAAATGTAAAATAAAGATATTGTACTTCTGAATCTGACCAATACACTTTAAATACTTAGCCTCTGATTTTGGCCTGTTTTGCTCATGCCATTACTACCTGACCAAATGGCCCTCAGTCAAGGTCAGCACAATCAAAATGTATTAGCTTTTATCATAATATTACCATTGATAAATTAATTTAGTCTGCTTGACTGCATTACTGCTTTTTCTTGAAAAGAATAAACATCTAAAATGTTTATCTGTAAAATAATAATAAAAAAAAAACGAATAAATAAAATAAACATAAAAAATGGTTGCAAACTGCTTTCAAGCAGTTGCTACAGTTTATATGTGCTTTACATGGAATGTAAAAGTTCTTCAACACAAATACAATGGTGGAATTTGTTCTTCAGATTATGCCCCCTAACAATTTGCTGTCCCCTTTGCCACATCCTAGCTATTCTCCTGGTTATCTGAAAAGATCTAAAAAAAAACACAGAAGGGGGTTGGGTAGGCCTCATTCATGTGGCAATTGTTTGGTTTGTAGTAGAGTTAAAAATCTTCATGGTTTAAAGATTAATGGGAAATTGTACTTTGTTAGAGAATATTATGATCATAACTTTTATGGAACAGTCTACATTATAGGCTGTGACTGCACCAATACCTTTTGATACATAGGACAAACTACTAGGGAAGTTAGGGTATGCATTATGGAACATTTAGGGGACATCAGGAGACTTAAAATGGACAGTCCAGTGGCTACTCCTCTTTTTGTATCTAAACATGATGGTTCAGTGGGGGGGGGGTCTATTTTTTAGTCTTTTGGCACTACCAATGATGAACAAGGGGAATTTTTGAAGGAAACTGAACAAATTAGAATGCAGGATGATCTTAAATTATGGCTCTTCACATGCCAGGGGTATGAACCTGGATAGTAATATCACCTTATAAGTTATTTAACATTGTATTACATTAAAATATTTTTTTAAGATTATTTAGTATGGTAAACTGCACTTTAATTGTTCTTAGTCTGCTTTGTCACTAGGATTGTAATGTGAATTTTTACGATTTAGTCACAATTGGTGCAGTTAAGTAATAATTCAATTTGCTTGTTATGTGAACATGTCCATAACTGGAATGAATCCTATATTGTACAACAAAGCAAATGCTTTGTTAATAAAATGCTATTAGACACCCCTAAAGGACTATTCATCCATTGACACAAAAACTGCTGCTGTTGTGTAACCATTTCACAATGGTAGCCCTGACATTAACCCTGGGATCTACAGACCACTAGGCCTTATTTATTAGTTCAGTACCTGATTTAAAGCAATTGTTTGGTAATAAAGTTTAATGATCCTAAAACTCATAGCCAGATAAACATCAAAATTTGAGGTACAATGCCATGTTACTATAGCTAATGTTCTAATTAATCTGATTATAAGAAAGATATTTCATTTTTTAACACTTGCAATGTGCATCTCAGAAAATATTGTATAGTTAGCTTAAGTAAAGTTGTAGCATATAAATGGATTAATTATTTTACAGCTGTCATTCATTCAGGGATCAGTGCTGTGACTAATATTAAACCCATACTTAAACAAAAGTATGATAAGATATACATAAGTATTTTTTAATTTTTTTTATTTAAGATATATATATATATATATATATACATACACACACACACACACACACACACACACACACACACACACACACACACACACACACACACACACACACACACCACACCACACACATTCTTTTACGATTTGTAGTGGAATCTGTGTATATTAGCTGGTTTATTTATTTAGATGTTAGTTGTGTTAATCTTCATGTATATATTGTGGGTTATACGTTTAGGGCTTTGTTTCATTTTAAGAATTTGCTTTTAATTTAATTAAGATAGAACAGAGAACTTATATGCATAATTAATGTATCAGGATCGTATTTAAAATGTTTTTCCCACTCATTTTGTTAATCTTTGATAGAAAGCTAGTTTCAAAAATTGTGGTGGTTGTGTGGATTATTTTGTTAATCAACATCATCCTCTTTTGGCTTTTCCCGTTAGGGGTCACCACAGCGGATCATCTCTTTCCATTTCTTCCTATCCTCTGCATCTTGCTCTGTCACACCAACCGCCTGCATGTCCTCTCTCACCACGTCCATAAACCTTATCTTAGGCCTTCCTCTTTTCCTCTTACCTGCCAGCTCCATCCTTAGCATGTTTTTCCCAATATACCCATCATCCCTCCTCAGCACATGTCCAAACCAACGCAATCTTGTCTCTCTTGCTTTGTCTCCAAACTGTCTAACATGAGCTGACCCTCTAATATACTGATTCCTAATCCTATCCATCCTAGTCACACCAAGTGCAAATCTTAACATCTTTAACTCTGCCGCATCCAGCTCTGACTACTGCCTTTTTTCAATGCCACTGTCTCCAACCCATATAACATAGCTGGTCTCACTACCCTCTTGTAGACCTTCCCTTTCACTCTTACTGGTACCCATCTGTCACAAATCACTCCTGACACTCTTCTCCATCCATTCCACCCTGCCTGTACTCTCTTCATCACCTCTCTTCCACATTCACCATTACTCTGAACTGCTGATCCCATTATTAACTTTTTTAATAAAGTACTTTTATTACATGTTTGATGCATTGAAGTTGTATACACACACACATATGTATATATATATATATATATATATATATATATATATATATATATATATATATACCTCTCAACTGTACAGATTTTCGCATAATGAACAGATTTTTACCTCATATTTTTGGTCCGTTTTTCATAAAATTGTGGTTTTGAGGCAAATTAGTGGCAAACCATTAAAGACTGAAGTTAGGAAATAATGACAGACATTTGAGTTTCAGACTTCATACCCTTTCAAAAAATCCATGTTAATGCAAAACCTGTCATTCTGTTAATGTTCTAAGTTTGTAAGAGCAATATTTAAAAAATGTCCCTATTTTTGGGCCTTTGTCCCACTTTCATTGATGGCTTTGCCCAGATTTAGTTGTGAGGCATGATATATATATATATATATATATATATATATATATATATATATATATATATATATATGGGTCTAGGATAGTCTATCGAAAGACTGTTTCACAGAAAGTGAAACTGGCTGTCACACTTTCGCGAAAGCACTTTTTAATGAAAAAAGTGCTTTTGCGAAACTTTCGTAAGTACAGGGAATCGGGGGAAGTGGTAGTGGGTGAGATCGGACTACAGTTGGGATAAGGGAATATTCCCTTTTCCCCACTATAGTGCGATCTTGGAGTGAGAACATAAAAGTAGGGGGGTGTGATGGTGGAACCCCCCACGTGGGGGATGCAGGGGTGCAAAGCCCCCCTGCGTAAACATGGTGTTTGTGTGTGTGTTTTTTTTTTTTGTTTTTGTGTATGTTTGCGTGTGTTTTACCTTCCGTTTACCGAAACTGCTACAGTGTTCAGTAGGGTTGGATTTGGACAGTTGGTCTTTCGATCAACTGCCCTAGATCCATATATATATATATATATATATATATATATATATATATACACATGAGTCTACTTTGACCCATCAAAATAACACTTCAGCAAAACTCAGTTTCACTATTCTGGGGTTTCACAAAAGTGCATTTCTCCAGAAATACATTCCCTTGGGAAAATTTCATGTAATTGGCCTGTCAAGGTTTTGAGCATTCGATATTTAGGTGTCAACATTTAGGCGTTCAGCAACATAAACATTCGACAACATAATAGGAACCCACCGAAAGCCGAGAGGCAATAAGTGAAGACCATCTCTGGCAAAGCAATGTGGTCTGTTGACTATATTTTCTCAAGCTGACAGATACTGGATCTCCCAGGATTGACACCAGAAGCTAAGCCAATTGCTGAAGTCAATGATTTTTTGTTTACATCGAGCCGTCATCCTTGGCAAAGGTAGGATGCTGCTTTGGGCCAGAACACATAACCTGAGAGCTCAGTCATATCTCTCTTCATAGTGTCCATTGAGGTGCATGTCAAGTCATTTACTCTAACATGGACTTTGACAGAGTCATAACGGTGCCTGTTGTTGAAAGACTTGAGTGCATGTGTACGCTGATGGATCCTGGCACCTGACAGGCAGCGGAACATGACTTTCTTCTTGTCCAGCCTGGTAAGGGGGACATTTGTGTGTCTCACTGTGATGTCACCTATGACCAAGACATTTGCTTTTGATGTGTTTTCTTTTGTCTTAGGGGCTTATTGGCTGAGACACTGTTGTATGTATTATTATGTGTAGTGGATTTTGTTGGGTTTGAAGTGTATGCAGTAGGTTTACACTGTGAGGTCTCTGATCTTTAGGTAGGCTTCTAGTGAGTACCTCCACATATGTGAGTTTATGTGTTGTGAGCATGTTATGTGCAGAGGTGAAGTGTGTGTGCTGACAACCTGTTTGATATCTGGTTTGTTATGTGAGAGAATTGATTCCAAATTCATGGTATAGGTACAGCTCTCACATGTTTGTTTTAGTAGTAACTGGTTGTCAGTATACATGAGGCAATTGCTACATTGCCTCTAGATGCCTATGTCAATCAGGCTGGCTGGAGAAATAGTGGAAAACTGTCCATTTATTATGGCAGGTATTACATACCTCTCAATTGTACAGATTGTCACAGAATGTGCAGATTTTTGCCTCATATTTTTGGTCTGTTTTTCATAAAATTGCAATTTTCTGGCAAATAAGAGGCAAATCATTAAAGCCTGAAGTTAGAAAACAATGACAAGACATTTGAGTTTCAGACTTTATACCATTCAGAAAATTCATGCTAATGTGAAACCTATAAAATCCACACATGAAATAAAACCACAGAGTTAAAAGGGTCAAAACAGTCATAAAAAACATACTTTATTAATCTGGTATGTACATCTAATCAAAGATAAAACAGAAATAGAAATAGGTAAGCACTTTCGCATACAGCTTCATCAGACCTTTATTTAAACATCTTATTCACACCAGGTATTGCATTAAATTAAATTCCAATTACATCTGAACTAATGAAGATTGTGTTAAAAGCTGTGTGCAATTAAACTTACATCAGTTCCTATGCTGACAAAATAAAATTATGCCAGCTCCTATGATGAGTAAAACTAAAATAACAATGTAAAGAATTGAGTAAAATCTAAAATAACAATGTAAAGAACTGATAAGTAAAAATCACAGAGTGTTTGTTCCTGTAGCCGTTTCCCTTCTTCTAATGCAAAGCCTGTTATTCTATCAACTTTCTAAGTTTGTAAGAGCAATATTTAAAAATGTCCCCTATTTTTGGGCCTTTGTCCCACATTTATTAATGGCTTTGTCTAGATTTCTTGCTCTAAGAGGTTGAGAGGTATGCAGGTATTCACTTTAGTAACTAGCGGGAGTGGACTACATGGACCAGGTTTTGCTGTAAGACTAACAAAAAGTGGCTATTCTATGGAAGACTAGGGATAAAAACTGTGTCAGTACTTCACAATGCTCAGCTGAGTTCCTCGAAGGGCAGCAGTGCAATCTCTGAGCAGCTCCAGTAAACTGAGTGAAAATTCGTCCAAACTTGGTGCTGAAATACAAGTGAAGTTAAATGATTTTAAAAAAGTAAACAAAGGGAAAGTCAAGACTTGAGCCTTATTCCAGCAGTCCCCAACTCAGATGGGTCCTTGTCTGCACACTTCTGCCACAAGGGTGCGGGGGAGCTTTTAAATGTAAGATGGCTGGTTTTATTGCTCATATGATACGAAACAGCCTAGATTCAGCAAGCCTGAATCTAGCTTATGCATTAAAATGCAGAAGTACTAGAAATTCAAAGTGCAGAAAATCGCAATCACAACAGCCAAAAAAATACAGTTTAAATAAAGCAGCAAGTCAGTAGAATATTCCAACAAGAGTGTTGACCACAAACCTTCCTAGTATGAAATAAGTGGTCTGGAAAACCCAAGTGGTTAGACCAAAATGATGGCACTTTCAGAATATCTGACACAATAAGCCGTCAAACAGCAATTCCAAGCTTAGAAATGTGTAGGCTATCCTCTCCTGCCACAACAGCCCAGACCACAAACCTTCCTAATGTAAAATAACTGGATTGGAGCCCAAGTGCTTAAACCAGAACAAAGAGACTTAGAACAAGAGGTACATTAAGCCTAAAATTTATTTTTATTTATTTATTTATTTTACATTTGTTGACTGGGATAATCCGACTGGATAGATTTCCATTTTCAGCGGACACCCAGGGAGAAAAGCTCCAAGGTAAGCAGTTAAGATTACAGATACAATATATACAGTGGTTACATACTTAACAAGTTATACAAATTCCAAGGTTAGAGATACAACCAGCAATTCACAGCTCAGAAGGGAAGAGGGTACTGTCTCCACCCACAAGAGTGTAGACTACAAAACCTCTTAATGTAAAACAACTGGACTGAAGCCCAAGCACTTCAACCAAAACTGAGACACTTAGAATAACAGTTAAAAGTTAATGTGATACCAGACAGATGACAGTGACATGTCTTTTAATGGGTCTACCTGATTATGCCGAAAGCTGAGAAGAACGACAATGAGATAACCGACACCGGAAGATCGACAACAGAGAAGACCGACAGTTGAGAATCCCAAAGCTGGGAACACCGACATGTTAAGGTAAGTGCACGATAGGGAAGTACGTTAGGGTCAGGGTGTGGGTAAGATATGTGTGTAATAGTGATGGACATTAGGGTAGGGTGCAAGTGAGGTAAGTGTGTGATAGTGACAGACTTAAGGGTTAGGGGCGGATTAAGTGAGTTAGGGTTAGGCTGCGGGTAAGGTAAGTGTGCGATAGTGACGACCCCTAGGGTTAGGCTTTGGGTTAAGGTTAGTGCATATATAATTGTGTATGTAAGGTTTAGTGTAGGTTTGTAAGGTTTTTGGTGTGCTTGTGTTGTGTGTATGTTTTTTGGGAAAGTTATTTGTTTTGTTGATTGTCTGGATTGTGGTTTGTCGGGCATGTGAAGTTTTGTGTTTTTGAACTTTCGGTTTTGTCGTGTCAGTTATTTCATTGTCTGTGTTTTGGCATGTCAATGTTATCAGGTAGACCCCTTTTAATATATCCACATACACTGTGGCATGGTTAGTAGGCCCTTTGTTATATTGATGAGAAAGCCCTGTGGTCTGTCCAGCTGCTGCAGGTGTCTGGTGAGGTTCAAGCAAAAGAGAGCATTATACTATATTACTGTTCTTATGAGTTTGACTACAGTACTGTCATACAGTCCTGAGTTCTGAATGTGATGCCATGTCTTATGATGTGCACCATACATATGTACTGGAAAACATTAAAGAGAAAATTTAGAACATAATGAGACATACTGCATTTCCTGACTTCACAAACCTTACAAGAGAATATACTAGAAAGTACTGACACGATGATGCTATCCACTGTATAATTTTGCAAAGCAAATATAAGTGACAGGTATAATTAATTATCAGTTCAACACAAATACATATATACTAGGCACTAATATAGCTATACACCCTGTGCATCAGACACAAAGCTTTTGT
Organism: Protopterus annectens; assembly: GCF_019279795.1. Lineage (NCBI taxonomy): Eukaryota > Metazoa > Chordata > Ceratodontiformes > Protopteridae > Protopterus > Protopterus annectens. Next base: position 259,633,791 of record NC_056725.1, read on the forward strand.
ACCCCTGAATCCAAAAGAGAGAAAACAGAGATATGGCACATTTATCATAATTTGCACAGGGTGTTGTGGGGGGAGGGCAGGAGGTAAAGGCTGACACAAAAGGGTGGCAGGTATTTGTGAGTAAGAAAGGGAAGCAGGTAGGCTGAACCATGTTGTGTGTCTGTAGGGTCCTACATGTGAAAGTGGTGTGTGAGTGTCTGTCTGAACACAGCCAAGATCAGTGCTAGCTCCATATCTTGATATGTCAGACAGGTGTGAGGCATGCATGGCAGAGTTGGCAGTTCATCATTGTTGCCCTCAACCATGAGAAATGGCTATGCCAGGAGTTGCACTGGCACCTCCATGCCCAGGATCAGATGCAGTGCTGCTACCTGAACATGACTGATGTCTTCTGGATGTGCTCTCTTCACAGGAATGCCCAGGACAATGACCCCATGGCCTGCCATGTCTGGGTGTGGACAGCACACTCACAGATGGACCAGTGGAAGTACTGGGTGATCAAACATGGCCACATTGGATATCAGCAGATGCTGTAGCTGACCTACACCCAGAAGAACACCATTCCCCTCCCATAATATGTTCTATCACAGACACTGCTTGCTCCATGATGGACACCCATCGGTCCATCACAGACACCCTTTGTTCCAATATGTCATTCATCCAATCCAGTGAATTGGCAACACAGTGGAGGCAGTCATGCATGTCAGCCTGTGCCACATTTACAACTCTGAGCATTTGTCAGGAGTGCCTTTCTGAACATGCCTATGCCTCTATGACAGCCCTAACCATATGTTGAGTGACACGGGAATAAACACCTGCACCAGGTGGAGGAGGGAGAGCAGGCCCCCTCCGAGCACCTCTATCAACCCTTTTGCATGGCACCTCACCAACACTTTGGCTATGACCAGACAGCAGGCAGTGAAGCTGCAGTAGCCACACTTCCCTGCTCAATGTCCTTGCCTTCCACCTTTCCAATATCTGTGGGCTCAGTGAACTGGGTAGGCATAGGCCTACTGGTTGTGTCCAGGGAAAATGAAGGTGGTGGTGGCAGGTCAACATCTGTGTCAAATTCAATCTCTGCACCCCCAAATGTGCTTCAATTTTTTCCACCATCATTATTAATGTCTGATGAGATGCTGACATCAGGTGGCACAGAGCGCACACTCCCACTGTCATGATCACCTGTGATAAAAAGGAGGAAACACAAGCATACATTAATACCTGCACGACTATGGTGCAATACATGCTAAACAACTAACAGTGCTGCCACTATTACAGACAGTAGAGCAATACACATAAATTACCTAAAATGACACATTCTGATATTTCTTTAAATTGATCTGCAGTACTGAAATAAATTTATTTCACTTACCATCCTGTTGCTGGATTCCTGACAGACGTGAAATATGCTAAGCAAGAGGCAAGGGCAATATCGTCACATTTAACAGTAAGACAGGGGTTATTACATGCATTCCTCTATATCTGCATGAAGTGTATGTTCAACAAGAATGTGGTTGACAACTCCAAACTGAGCTTATCCCTTTAGCAATCTACAATGCCCCCCCCCCCAAAGGCACGTGACACACAAGCACCTTTTATTTCAATTGTTTTAATATACAACAGTATTCAACTGGTCATATAACAAAGCCTACCTGGAAGCTCCTCCTGGAACTAAGAAGGACTGGTGCCCATGTTAGTGACATGCCATGGTCTACTCTGCTGTGAGCTCTCATGCTGGATATTTGCAAGGAGCTCTTCACTGGGGGTAAGAGGTGGTTCTGTAGCAGATCCTCCCTTGGTTACACTTTGGTCTTGGGAAACAGCAGCTGCTCACCTCCATGCAGAGGTGATCATGTCAGTGGCCATGTGGCACACATATTCATATGTCCGGCTGTTGTTTCTCGATATAACTGATGATGGCAACAGTCTGCTGTCATACTCATAGCCTTTCTTGCATATTGGGCCAACCCCTTCCTGGTAGAAATGCTCCATGTTGATGGACAGTGTCAACAACTATGTTGTTCTCTGCTTCACTGAAGGGGAGTCTGTGCCTCACTGACATTATTTGTGTCCTAAAAGACAACAGAATGATAATACACATAATTATCACATAACTAGAAAGTAACTGTTTCCAGTTAAAACAGTAAAGCTAGGCAGTTAATAGTACCCACTGGAAAAAACATAAATCAGTCTACAGATGTGAAATACTAACAACAGACAGGATGCAAAACAAGGAGTGTAGCAAGAGCAACATATCATTGTATGTGCCATAGCAGTAAGTCAACTGTGCTCCCCCCACAAAAAGAACTGTTGATTCTAGTTTGTGGCATAACAGTTACTTTTCTTTGCTCCCCCCACCCACAAAAGAATAGGTAGATGAACTATTTTGCTAATAAAACATATTTGAAATGCTAACTGTGCTTTCAAAGGATCTATCCCTGAAACATTTGTACATATGTATCACCCACTTTCATGTATTGTCAATAATGTGTACCTCTGAAATGGCTTGCAAATATGGTCATGCCATTAGTACACGTCTAACTGATGCATACAGATAAAAATGTAAAATCCTTTGCTTCACATTATTCATTAATATATTCCAGCATATGCATTATATAGGCAACACAATGTGAGCATACCTCCTGGAGTTCAATACTCCTCTGTAAAGATATCTTTGGAACAAATTGTCTTGTTACGTCCTGCAAACATGTAGCAAGTGTCCTCATGATCAGTTTGGCTAGCTACACATTTGCCTTTTTACAACGGAGTGGATTATTAATGGGTTGCATCTGTCTTAGCCTGTGTTTCAGAGATGCTAGTTACAGCATAAGCAGCTGACTTGCATGGCAATCAACCAATCCGTTGGAGCCATTTAAAAAGATATAAAGCAACCATGGAGACTCCATGCTGTTTATTCCTGAGGATCTCAAAAGTAGTGCAGTACAGACACAGAAAGTCTACAATGACAGCATGTTAGAAGCTGCTGCTGTTTAACTCCATTTGTGTGTAATACAGGCTGCAGGCAATGCTGCTGCTGCCAATAGGCCTAGGCCAAGACAGAGACGAGTTTTCAGGCCACATATAACTTATCACAACATGCACAATGTGGACATTGTAGATTGCTACAGGGTGGACAAGGACACAATACAGGAGCTATGAAATCTCTACTGACCTCACCTCAGAACCAGTGACTTTACCTCACAATGTATTGGCTTTGTATTTTTTACATCACGGTGAGCACTGAACTAACACTGTTGCAACTGCTGCATTTACAAAGTAAGTCCTGAACATGTACTGTCTTGTATAATAATATTATGGCATGTCTTGTATTTCATCACTTGGAATAGTAAGCAAGTAAAAGGTGTGAAAGTTGTACACAAATGAACGTAACATGTGACAGCAAAGTTATTTGACTTGTATGTGTCCATTAGCAAGTAGTAGGCCTTATGCATTAAAGAGTCAGTCATCGATACTTCTTCAAAGTACCGATGATCACTGCATGCCCTCAGTTTAGCACCATACGTTTGTAATGGGAAATCATAATGTTGAGAAGGTAGAACATAATGAGACACATTGCAGTTTGTGACTTCACAACCCTCACAAGATCAAATAGGCAGGATGCAAAACAAGGAGAGTAAGAAGGGCTACATATCCTTGTTTGTGCCATAACAGTAGCTCAACCTGGGTCCAACCCCTCAAAAGAACAGTGTACCCTTGCATGTGCCACAACAGGAACCCACCTTTGCACTCCCCTAAAAAGAGCGGTCTTTTCTTGTTTGTGCCATCCAACCTACCCTTTGTTTGATGGCAACTGCATATCATAGTATTCCCAGTTAATATCCTTACACATTTTAAGGTAACTAATATACACTGGCTTACACACTGCATGTCTCTGAGTACTGGTAATATAACTGATGAATGACCAATAAACACAGAAAGGTAAGACAGAGCTGTATATTTGCAAGGAATAATCATAACAGGTTGTGTGATCACTAAGTGCACTGCATTCAAGTATATTAAATATAATACATTTACAAAATAACAAGTTATGCCTTGATATCAGTATGCATTCAGTTACACTAGGTGTGTGAGGAATTACTTCATTTATTTGCTGCAAAACTGTTTGCATGGCAAAGACAGATAAGGCACCCATCCCATTTTCTGAAGGTGCATTGCAGTGAGAGATGGGATCTAGACCTATGTAGACATATCTCATGTGTACTAACATTTTATACTGTGTATGTCATAGATTGATTTTCCTCATTTTAGCTCTTTCTCATTTATTTAATTTAGTTTTTTTTTGAGTCCACTGTTTGCACGATGTACTGCTTAACACAAACAGCTTTGGCTATGCTCATCTTGTTTGTGCATAGACTGGCAGTGCACATACTGGAGGAATGGACCACCCAAGTATCCGACAAGTACCAGACAGCCACAAACATAAATGAGATGCATTGAATTAATAATACTATTGACCAGTGCAAACACTTTGCTCAGAATACGCACCCTCAAGCACCATATTTGCATGATGGTAATCAAAGCGCAACACTTTCAAATGTTGCAAAACCAAAAAGTAAGCATGATACCTGCAATTGGTGGGACAACCTCATTCTATATTGGTCTTCCTCTGTGGTAGGCATGGCAGCTGTTTCTGGAGAGGTTTTGAGATTCTGTGCTCAAAGATAGAGTGTCCAGGTGTCCAAAGTATTTGTTGGATGCCTAGTGAATGAACATGGGCCCAGGTTTTGAAGAGGGACTATCATGGCTTAGTTTACAAGGCAGGGGCATGAAGCAGTCTTTGCAGGGTCTGGCAAGTGCTACCGATATCGCCCGCACTGGTGAACAACGTAGGAATCACTACAGAGACCTCCTAATGAAAAATGTGGATGCCCTCAACCATTGAATTGAGGAATGTAGGATTGGGGGCACCTTACAGATGTGTAAGTATCACTTACAGAGACTACATATAAGAGTTAAAAGCTAGACATAGTCAGGATTGGTATTCATAATGGTATTCTGTTCTGTTCTGCTTTTTTTTCTGTAGCCATCACAGACCGAGAACTGAATGTGCAAAGCCATGCCACTAAATTGGCATGGAAGGGAGAAGAATATGGCATCTGTGCATCTGAACAGTACTGCTATTTTTAGCATTAACAGTAAAGACACCTTTAATGGTTTATTATACAGTTGTATCAAACTGAGCATTCATCTCGCAACTGTAGCAGGAAAGTATGCATTATTAGTCTGGAGGCCAAAACAATAGTTCAGTATTAGTGAGTAGTCAGAGGTTGTTGGTTCAAAAAACAGACTTCCCAAATATACAACACTGTTAAGTTTTCCTCAACCTTGCAATGTAATGTCAGAGCTCTAAAGCAGTGGCATCAATGGCCTGCTGTAAACTGTAATCAGTATAATTGGAACACACATATGTGCAATATATCCAAACATCAAGGATAGCTTGCTACAGTCTGTCATGTAGTGTGCATCTGTTATGAGCTGTAACAGTAAAAAGGTATTTTTTAGGAGGTGTTAGTCTTAAAAGTAAAGGTAACAGAATGGAGTCAAATAATTTTATCAATGCATTGTATGTCACATATGAAGTTGCTAATGTTCTCCCTTGTTTTTCTCTCACCCCAGCTCTTATTTTCTATTTTTTTTCCCCACAGCACAGCGGGGTAAGCCTGCCCCACAAGATCCACCTGCCCTCACTCCACCAGTTACACTACCAAGACCCAGCAAGTCTGGGATGCAACCTGGTAGCACCCCCTCTGCTGCCTGTGAACTACCTGGTCCCTCAAGTAGTTCTGCCCCACAGGATAGGCCAGTGGTTCCCTCTGGGAGTAGTGGCAGAAGTGATGATTTTATCACCTGCAATGAACTGCCAGGGAACTAGAATTGTGAGTCACACACTTGGTGCATGCCTATGCAGGATGGAAACACTACTCTCTATCATTGTATTGAATAACACAAGGACATGCAGACTTCACTCACTGCAGCCATCGGCTCAGTGAGGTGATAGTGCAAATAGTCCAGTGGGTGATGACTCGATTCGCACTGTCACCCATGGGTCTGCAATGACCTCACCCTTTCCCCACCCATGGTGTTCACTCATCTCTTGTCCCTGTCTCATTTGCAATTGCTTCTTCACCTGCCCAACATACTTCACCCAGGCATTCAAACATCCCTACCACAACATTCCTTTCTCTCTTTCAAAAAAAAAAAAAAAAATTGGTCACATGTCCCACAAAAAAAAAAAAAAAAATCGTCCCATACATAGGTCTGCATTTCCCACACCTGGAATCTTGACACACTTGATTCAATCATACTGGTTATACAACATGATTGTGTTGTGGTAACCCCTCTTCTGGGGTTGACACTGCAAATTCAGCTAATATTCTGCACATCTGAATATTTTTTCCTGTAGATGAAGTGGATAGCTATGATTCTGTTCTACATATCTCCTGCACATCCCTACCCTCCTTTCACTTTGTTCTTCTCCCTGCTTGCTCCCCATTTCATCACTTTCCTACATTTCCCATTTCTTTTCTTTAAAACATAATTGTGCGACTGTGAGCATCAGACACTAAAGTGCAGCTACAGCAAAAAGCAGTTATAAGTGTTATATATAGTTGTATTGTAAACCAGTACCATCTAGCCATATTTTAGAGACCCCATACCAACTATCACACTTCAGAATTTGGATTTACATGTAAAAGTATTTGAAACTGTCACATACACCTGGATTCAAGCCCAGTACCATCAGAATACAAAAATGAAGGGATCGACGTATTAACAGTTGGTGCTATACATTCAGTTGAGTAGCAGGCATACTTTAGAGACTGAATAACAAATGTCAGCTTTAGCTGCCTTGGTAATCGCCTGCTACTTAACTGAATCTCTGGCTGCAGCTATTAATTCTCTTAATGCAGTGATAAGTTGCGTTTTGGGGCCAGATGGTACTGGTTCTGAATACAGCTGTAGCTAATACATTGAACTACTTTTGCAGTAGCTTTGCTTACAGATAGTGCACAACGCACAGCATCACTCATCATCACACACTAATGCTTTATAAAACTAAATGGGTATGAAGTAATAATGCTTTATAAAACATTACTGGGGATTGACCAATGCTGCTTCATACAAAAATAATGGGGAAGATACAGCATGGGTGATATGTGGGGCAAGCACAAGGGAGTGCAAAGGGAAATATTTGCTAAACTGTGTCAGTTACTGCTGATTGTATAAAATACAGCTGCTACTTAACTAACTCTGTGGCAGCACATGTTGATGTATTGTTGTTGGAGGCAGATGTTACTGGGTTCAAATATGGGTGTAAATAGTAACTGTACAAGTGCGCATGATATTTTAAATACATCCACTTTTATTGCTGCCATTTACCATTGCTTCACTTTGGTGCACGATGTGCACCATTGTGAATAACTCTTTAAAGAAAAGAAATGGGGAAAACAGGAAATTGGTGAAATGGGGAGCAAGCAAGGGGAATAACAAAGTGAAAGGATGGCAGGAATGGGCAAGAAGGATGTAAGAAAGAACTATAGCTATCTATTTCTTCAACAATAAAACATGATCATATATGTAAAGTATTAGCTGAATTTGGTCTGTCACCTCCAATGAGAGTGGTGACCACAACACAATCATGTCGTATAGCCAACTGGACTGAATCAAGTGTATCATGAAGACATGAGTGGGAAATAGCAATGTATAGGACAATTTTTCTTTTGTGAGATAGGTGCCATTTTGTTTTGAAAGAGAGAGAGAGAGAGAAGAATGCTGTGGAAGGGATTTAGGAATGTCTGGGTGATATATATATTGGGTAAGTGAGGAAGCAATTGCAGACAGACAGACAAGGCAAACAAGACAAGAGACAGGGTCAGTGAATGACACAAGATGTGGATGAACACCATGGTCAAAGGGTGAGGGAGGGAAATCCAGGTCCCATGCACATCAAGCTGGGTGACAATGAGAATCTAGTCCTCACCTAGTGGACTATCATCACTGTCACCTCACTGCCCTGCTGGCTGCAGTGCCTGTCTTCTGTGTCTCCTATATGTATTCTGAATGAAGATGGAGAGCAGGCACTCCATCTGGCATAGGCATGTGCACAGTGCTATGCACCATCCCTAGCAGTTCTTCTTGGGTGATAAAATCACCACCTCTGCCACTGCTCCCAAAGAGATGCACAGTCTTCTTCTCCATGGCAGAACTACCTGAGGGGCCAGGTAGTGCAGGGGCAGCAGAGGGGATTTTACCAGGTTGTAAACCAGATGTGCTGGGCAATGGTGCTGTAGTGGTGGAGTGGGGGAAGGAGGATCCCTTGGGACAGGCCTACCCTGCTGTGCTGTGGGAAAAAAACAAAAAATTAAAAAAAGAGAAGATAAAGGTTGGGGTGAAAGAAAAAAAGGAAGAACATTAGTACCTTCATATGTGACATACAAAGCACTGCTACAATTATTTGACTCTATTTTGTTACCCTTACTATTAGAATAACAAACTCCTATCAAATTTCTTTATTACTTTTAAGATTATCTAATTCATAGCAGAGGCACACTATCGTTACAGATTGCAGCCATGAATCTTTGATGTATGCATATTTTACACATATGCATACTCTAATTACCATGATTACAGTTTACAGAAGGCCATTTGTACCACTGGTATGTAGGTTTAAAGTTACATTGCAATAATGATGAAAACCTAACTGCATTGTATATTTGGGAAGTGTGGTTTTTGAACCCACAACCACTCACTACTCTCTAATACTGTACTATTATTTTGTCATACAGGCTACTGCATGCATATTTCCCTTTTACAGTTTAGAGATGCATGCTTACTGTTATTTCTGAATATGGAATTGTTGCTTTGTGCTACAGACTAAGGCACGCATTCTTTCTTTTACAGTTGAGATATGCATGCTCAGTTTGATACAACTGTATTTAATACCAACTAAGTGGTCCTTAGGTTTTAATGCTACTAAATTACTTTAAAATTATTATTATTATTATTATTATTGTTATTATTATTATCAAATTGCTATTTAGATCATTACTGTTCTGATGCATACATACCACATGCTTCTTGCATCCTTAACAAACGCATGCCATAGGACCTATCATTTGAGGCTTACTCTGTGGCAGCTGTGGAAAAAACAGAACAGAACAGATTACAATTATGAATACCAGTCTTGACTATATTCAGCTTTTAACTATTTACAATAACTGTCTGAAACTGATACTTACACATCTGTGCTATGTCCCTATAATAAATTCCCTAATCCATTGGTCGAGGAAATCCCACTTCCTCTTCTGGAGGTCAACAAAGTGATGTCTGCATTGCTCACCAGTACAGGGGATACCTGTAGTACTAGTCAAAGCCCTGGCAATACTATTCCAGGCTTCAGACTTGTATTCTGAGCCTGAATAGTCTCTGCAGCAACTGGGGCCAATTCTCCTTAACTAGGAATCCAATAATAACATTGGACTCCTGAGCACCCCACCTCTGTACCCAAAAGCGCACTCACTCAGCAGCAACATCAGACATGTCTACCATAGCTCAAGCACAATGTAGAATGAGTATTTCCTGCCAATTGCATTTTGTATCTTGATGTTTTCCTGACAATTGCATGTCTTGCACTTGCTTAGACTGTTCACATTTTGGTTTTGCAACACTTGAAAATGGTATGCATTGCTTACCATCACACAAACATGGTAGGCAAGGGTGCGCACTACCAGGTGCCATGTTTGCTTGATGCTAAGTGATGCAAAACAGTGGCAAACACAGCAGTTTCATGATTATTTGGTATACAGGCACTTGTGTAAATGTGCTAGTCAAATGGACCATGTCTGTGGTTCTCCTTCACTTACAGCTATTACCACAAGAAGGTTGAGAAAACAGTTGTGTATGTTGTACTTCATTGCTATAATCTGGAATCTCACAACAGTAAAACACAATTTCCACACCCTGTACCATCTGCACTCCATACCTACACTTAACACCTGCTGCTCAGGATTAGTGACATGATATGCCCTATCTTAGTATTCATTGTAAAGGTCTCACTTTTAATCACAGCGCAACACCACTTACCCTGTTTGTGTAATGGTCACCAGTATTAATTGAATGCATCCAATTTATGTTTGTGGCTGTCTGGGTCCTCTCTGCAACCTGCGTGGTCCATTCCTCCAGTTTGTGCGCTGCTGTACTTTACAAAATACAGGTCAGCACAGCCAAACACGTTTGTGCTAAGCAGTGCATCGTGCAAACACTAGCCTCTAAAAAAGAAAAAAAAAGGAAGACATAGTTAAACTGAAGAAAAACAATCTATGACAGTACCACAAACAAATTTTAATGAAGACAACTCAAGTAAGGGGAAAAGCAATTGCCGTGCTGCCAGCAACTTTACACGGAAATGGTATCTGCATCATACCTCCCAACTGTCCAAATTTTTGCAGAATGTCCAGATGTTTGCATCATAATTTTGGGCTGTTTCTTGTAAACTGTGTGGTTTTATGGAAAATCACTGAAGACTGAAGTCAGTACATAATGACAGACATTTCAGTTTTGTACTTCATATCCTTCAGATAATGCATGTAACACAACTCCTACCTTCTTACATTTATAGGAGCAATATGGTAAATTTGTCCTTATCTTTGGCCCTTTGTCCTCCTATTATTTTAGTCTTTGTCCAGATTTCTTGAACTAACAGGTTGGAAGGTATGATCTGCATTCATATTGCAGGTTTCGTGGCCAGCAACACTGTAAGCCATAAAACCTTGCATATGCACGATGGACATCATTAATATGCATTGCATGATGCCACACAATGATCAGTACTGCGTATGTGAAAACTCTCCATGTAGGCTCTGCGCAGAAGCTACACAGAGTTTATTGATTCCAGGGGAAAGGCATGTATAATTAAAATAAGGAAAAGAGAGAAAAGGGGAGAAGAGAGACAAAGAAGAAATATATGGATTTGTTTGCAGTACTGCACTGTACTGTACTGTACAAAAAGCAATTTAGTCCAATTATCTTGGAGTATAAATACTGTTGGAGTTATATATTGAAATGAAATCAGTTAAAGACACAAAATAGCATTTACTAATTGACATTTCTTTTTGAAAATGTTAAGGTTTTTATTCATTCTTACCAGCACAGTAAGTTAATCTGACCAATCTCCTGCTTTTTTTGACTTGTGTTATACTGGATGTCCTCATTGGCTAGAGACGGAACACATAACACAATCATTGTTTACCTGTCTCTCACATTTTGTTCCTTAACATTTCTGGTATGACCACTAGTACTGCTCTGCAAAGCATTTCAGTTGTTACCCTTCTTACGATATCTGTTTACATCTTTGAACATTTGTTGACATTTGAATTATCATACTGTACCAAGAGTTCCCTTAATGCAAGTTGAAATTGTTGGAATGTATCTCCCTTCAAAATGATATATTTTTGTATGTGGGCATATCTTGTTTGGGGAAGTGGTGTTGTCTGGAATCTTATCACAGACTTTCATTATATGTTTTACTTTCAGCTATTAATGTTTGCATACCTAACTTGCATTTTTAAATAACACGCTGTAAATTTTCTTCAGGCAAAGGCAAAAGCTGTACACACACACACACACACACACACACACACACACACACACACACACACACACACACACACACACACACACACACTAAATTATTTTCAGTTCAACCTTCATTAAATAAAACATATTTACTGGACGGACACAGTACATATATTTCATAACAATAATGTGCGCTTTCATAATTTTCTGCTTAATCAGTGTAAGACTTGAAGAGGATTGTTTACAAATATATACAAAAGTAATACAGATGGTCATCTCTCACCAAACTATGTGCTGGTCATTAACTTGATACTGCAAATTCTACCTCCCTCCCAAAACAATGCTCTGGCTAGGATATGGTGCCTGACTGGTTCAGCCATCTTCTACATGCAGTTATTGTTATAGAAAAAATTACTACCTTAATACAATTGTCATAATAATAAATATTTTCTGGCTTACACCATCAATATGCTTTCTTTTCAAATCTTGCCAGATGTCAGATTTCCCACACATGTAAAATAAAAGTTTATCCCTGTCCATATTCATGGACAACTTGGATGTATGGATAGGAAATAGAACATTTACAACAGGACTACTAATGGACAGAGGAAGCTCCTAAATGCTTTATCCCAAATATGGGTGCCCTCAAATTATTTATGGCAAGAACTCAATTATTCTCAAAAGGGGTAATATAGAATCACTGAGCATGAGATAAATAAAGCCAATCTAACCCCAAACAGGATAGGCTAATTCAAACATCAAAAGGGACATTAGCTATGCTTAATATGGCTGACAAGGGCAGCTAGCCTAGTGTTTACCTATGAACCTATGTAGTTTAGATACTAACTAAGTCAATAACTACTCAGAGCATTCATGCATGACATTTACAAGCAATAATATGAGTGGTTGTCCTAAACTGTATATATATATATATATATATATATATATATATATATATATTTATATATATATATATATATATATATATATATATATATATATATATATATATATTTTTTTTTTTTTAAAGATGAGATGGAATGTCTCATGGACAGTGACATTACACCAATCCCCGCACAGCATAGGTCACATATATCACTGTATGCATCAATTATTCTCTAAGTGCTTTTTACAAGAACGTTAACACTAACCTGTGTGTCATGGTCCAGAGTTCTGGTATAGACACAGCTTCTTTACCGGTTCAGCCATATGCAGTGTACGAGCCTGCTGCATATGGTTTCTTACTACTGCTGCTGCTGGCTGGTCACCATTAGTCATAGTGGAACTGGAACTGGGAGCTGTAGTGACAGCATGGGTCACTTCACCAGCAGTCTGGTGAATGATCATATTATGCAGAATGCAGCAAGCAGTAAACATCCTGCATGCAGTAGTTGGATCTTACTGAAGGGTACCTCCAGACTTATCCAGGAACCTAAAACAACCTTCAAGTGGCCAAAGACACGCTTGATGATAATATGGGTCCAGGACAAGGCTATATTGTAATTCTCTTCAGCAGCTCCACTTGTATTTTTTACTGGTGTCCTGAGCCATGGCTCCAGTGGATATCCAGAATAACCCTGAAAGGGAAAAAAAGAGGGAGAGACAAAACAAAGAAAAATGGTTTAGTATTCAGAAATATATGTTACTATGAATAGGTACTTAAATAAAATAGAAAAGAAAAAAAAAATTTCTCATTTACCAACAAGATGACCACTGGGAATCCTACTATGTAGGAAGGGGCATTAGACTGAGGAAATGTGTCAGATATGGGAATCATATGCACTGTCAAGATGCAGGGCACAGACATTGGTGATCCACCCCTATGCATAACATGCTACCTGGCAAGTGCTGAAATGGTAGCCCTTCCTATTGTAATAATGGTCCCCCTGTGGACCAGATAGGGCCCTAATTGCAAGATGGATACAACCTATAGCACCAAGTACCTCAGAGAAATGAACTACCCCATAAAAGGCAGATCTAGACATGGCTCAGTCCAGAAGTGACACCGGGAAATAGATATACTGATACACATGTGCCAAAAGTACATCCAGGAAGTGCTGAAGTACCCTTGAGGCAGAGGCCTATGAGATACCTAACGTGCCTCAGTCTGTTTCTGGAAGGTCCCCATGGGAAGTATAGTGAGGGATATACATGCCTTAGTATCCACTTGGAGAGGGAGGTCAGTCATTCCCTCAATGCCCCTGTGGGGGCCATACATAGTCACTAAGACCCTTACGATATCCCTCAACATTCTGAACATACCAAGTATCTCTTGATTATCAAAATTATAGTGAATAATTCTTTACCATATATATCCCTGTTCTTGGCTGTTGACTGCCACTGGGCAGAAGTGGTTTCCGCTTGGCTAAGATAAGCAGTTCACCCTGGGGAAAAATCTCAGTTAACAGCAAGTAACATCATTGTGGATTACAAAGTAATAGAACAGGCATGTCTCCATCTTTTATAACAAATCTGCGGTCTGCATGGAAATGCACAAAACCTTTGACTATTAATCGCAAATAGATAGGGGAAGGCCCCTTAGTATAAGTTGCTTATGCCTTTTCTCATTTGCATATCATTATGACTTTATTTGCTTATACATATTTGCAGCTGTCATGAGTTAGCTTATGTGGTCTCTATGGATCATGTCTTTGCTGCAGAAACACAGTGCAGATAGTGTTTACAGATTCACATAATGACTATGAATACCACCCTAAATCTGAAACCAGCATTTGCAATGTATTAAATTTACAAGAGGCAAGGGAATAGAGCTGCCAACACTTTTAAGAAAAAATGCAGGGTGATAAATATGCACAAGGAAAAACATTTGGGGGGGGGGGGTCTCCAGGGATATCACCCTGGGAAAATGTTGTAATTTTGCTTTATAAAATGTGTGTTTTAGAGCAGTTTTGTGACAGTTTTTTAGCATACAAAACTGTCACATAACTGTTGTAAAATATGTATTTCTATCAAATTATTTATGTTCTTTTGCTTATTGGATTGGATATCAGGTATTCTAAAAACAACAAACAGTAAGCTTATTAGTAAAATCTGCCACGGCCAATGAATGGATCCAGGAAACAGTGGCCTAACAGCAACTTGAGACAGATAATTAACCACTTAATACTTTAGTTTTGACTAGTCTAGTATTATAGTAGTTTCTATAATTCAAACAACAGTACAAGCAACAAACGTTAAAAACAATTCTGCATATTGTACCAAGTGACTAGTAAGACTGGTTTGCTAAAGTGAAGAGTGAAAAAATAGTAATGGCAGTAAGTACGAGAACAGCTAACAGCAACTATGCATGCAGGGACCCACAAACACAACTACAGGTGATAAAATAATTCTAGACCTAATAGGGAAAGGTAAGACTTACCCCAGGATTCAGGAAGCTGATATTTCTGTGTAGGAACAGTGTAGGAGCTCCTGCACGGAAAATGGCCACCGAGCGATTCAGGGTAGTGTTGTTTTCACATTCACGAGTGGCCCTCACTGTTCTAGCAAGGAAGACAGGCAAATATGCAAATCACCTTATTTGCTTGTTAAAAACATGCAAATGAGGTGATTTTGTGATCCACCAAGCTACCAGGTCTCCATGCTAGAACAGTGTCAGTGCAGAAATGTATTCAGAAAATAACTGAGTATGTTTCTGCAACTGACAAAACGGAGGCATGACAGCTCATGGAAAAGCATGTATTATGCACATTAGACATGCCAATGGCCAAATATAAGGCCATTGGCATTGAAAAGTGATCAAGTAGTATGAAAATTAAACTTTTTGTTTTTGGCCGATCTTGGCAGTTTAAGCATAGGGCAGTGGCACGTAAACGGGATCATGCCAAAAATAAAAACACAAAAGGGAAAACTTAATTTTAAGTTACATCTGCATTTTGCCATTATAATCAATGGCATGCAGAATGCAAACAATATCAGGGAGCACTGGTTGTCAAGGGGAAAGGGTCTGTGTTAGTGTAGTAACTAACGACCTACACTCTGGGGTATTTAAATGAGGAGATTTATACTGAATCACAGATTTCTTCAAAGTGTCAGCTTGTATCTAACTGTGTAGGTGCAGCAATACAACAGTGCAAGTGTAAGAGTTAATTGACTTCATAAGGGGTGTATCATACTTGCTATAAACTTATTGGAGCTCTGTGGTCCATGTTTGCCCTTAGCTAAGTACAGCTAAGGAAGGGGGTGAATCAGATGTGCCTGAGCAGTGTGTACATAGCCTAAATGGCCGTGCACACCATGCACCGGGATTTAACCAAAAAAAGAAAAGAGAAAATGGCAGCACTGTTTACATTTCAGCACTGGGTATGTGCGGTGTGCCTTGGGGCTTAAATAGGGAGGAACTGGTTAGGGGAAACAGCAGCAGGAAGGCAATCAATGAGAACTAGCTTAGCTGGCAAGTGGAATGTATCAGAATCAGCCAAATACACATGCAGCAGCCCAGCACACTACTATAAACTATGTAAACACCTTACAGACTGTTTTTTTCCCTCAAACTCTACACCACCAGTGTACACAGATGGGGTATTTTTAACTGGCAAAACTAACTAAAAATGTTAGAGGCTGCTGCTGCTTTACTCCATCAATATGTGCTAGAGACTGATGGTGGTGAGGAGGACAATGCTGGCAATTGACTGACAGTGAAGAGGAGGAAAAGAGTGTACAGAAGCAGGGTAACCTACCAGGGCCTACATGAGCTGGAGATAGTAGAGCACTATAGGGTGGACAGCGACATTCTACAGCAAATTGTTGAGCTGTGATAGCCACGCCTCACACACAGAGCTAATAGAGGGGAACCCATCCCAGTGGATAGCAAGGTATGTGTAGGCATAAGAATACTAGCCACAAGTACCTTCCAAAGACCAACTGAAGATATCATGGGGTCTCACAGGTATCAGCATCAAGGGTACTCCACCAGTTCCTGCATGCCATGACACAACATGCCAATGAGCACATATATTTCCCCACTGCCCATGAGGCATTGACCAGACATATGCATCTCTTCCACCATATAGCAGAATATCCTGAGGTAGTTGGTACTATAGACTGCACGCACATCCACATCAAAGCACCACCCAGCAAGCGGGGTAGGGTCTACATAAACCACAAGGGCTTCCCCTCCATCAACTACCAGGTCATGTGCGATGCCCAGGGCATTATCATGAATGTGTGTGTTGGCAGCCCTGGAAGCTATCACGACTCCCACTCCCACATCTGGCATTGCTTACAGCTGTATCAGGCATTTGCCAGGGGGGACATCCCATATGGCTATCTAGTGGGGGATGCCGGCTAGGCACTGGAGTCATGGCTGATGACATCCATCAGAAATGCACACACACCCAAACAAGAACACCATTATGAGGCACACACACAAACCAGCATCATTGTAGAGCGTGTGTTTGGGATGCTCAAGTCACAGTTCCGCTGCCTTGACATATGCTGTGGAGCCTTGCAGTACTCTCCAGTTACATGTACACAAATGTTCATAGTATGTGCCATGCTACATGATATAATCCTGTGGAAACAGTTGCAGTAGGAACAGCATGGGGCAGGTCCACACAACGCCCCACCATTGCCAAGGCCAGCACAGGCACAGAGGGACTTGGAGAAGGAACATCCTGAGCCTGCCCCTGTAGGCAGATGCAGGCATGCCCAGTATGCCCAGGCCTTGGCAAAGAGGCAATACATAGCACACACACTGATACTGTAGGGACCCCGGGACTGATACCTCTCTCTGACTCGCACATACAGTAAAAGGGATGCCAAACATGACACTACCTGAGCTTTACCATGTATAGGGAGTGCACTACGTGCATCCAACATAGTCAGCCCTCCAGCACCATCCTCAATACTAGCCCAGCAACAAGGTAAGTCACCCTTCCTATCAATTACCGAATGGAGTAGTATGTTCTCATACTTGTTTGTATGATATGGATGCAAGCATGCAAGGGAATTGGGTGGCTGAATGTTATAGCAGCAGACAGCTATATGGGACAGCAGGAAATTCATAACAAATACTGGTGTCAACATACTTGGCAGTACTACAGAAGATGACAGCCCACACCACAGTACATGTGATGGCCCAAATAACTGTGGGTGTCAATAGGTCACACACATGGATGTCACTGGTCACATACCCACCACCAGCCTCACACAGCAGGAAATAACAGTACAGTTATTGCAAATGTTTAAAGTCTGCAGGTGTGCATCCCCCACACACACACACAATCCCATGTAGAAATGCAGTAACAGATGGCCTGCAGCACTCTCAAATGGCCTACAGTCCTCTGGCAAAGGCTCATGCCTCACCCATTGACCCAATGTACAGAATGTCAGGGAGTCCTAACTAACAACCTAACATAGTAAACAGAAAACAAATGCAAAGCCATGTTGACAAATGCCAGTAGCATGCCTTCCCATGTCCTACTGCAAGGACTCTGGACCAGGCCATAACTACTACTGGGATAAAGGCCCAACTATATAGATACCTCTGAGATATTGCTCACATAATGTTAGGAAGAGGAGGGAATAAAACGGGGGGGGGGTGTAGAAGCATAGATGGCATGGAGTGTGTGAAGACTGAAACTCTAATGTCTGCCCATACTACTCCCTGACTGCAAGCCCATGAATGAATAGCCACAAAACTTCTTGTAAACCACAATGTGAAGGTAAACTGACCAGATATATGAGTCCTGCCTCTGGATAACCTGGGTGTATCTGTACAGCTGAGAGGTATGGTCCCAGTAGGATACGGTCATTCCATTAAGTTGAGAAAAGCACAAGAAGGGGATCCCCAGCATACTAACAAAGTGCTGGACCATTTACACAGATCCAGCAGTCTATTGTCTGTAGCTACCCCTCCACAATGGCAGGAGTGTGCCAGAATGTGTAGTCTATATGCCTTAAAATATTGGTCTCAGCTTCATTCATCTTGAATTTCCCTGGTAAACAACTGTGAGCAAAGAATGATAACTGCCAGTAGTTGATGACATGATACATCACAGTGTAAAACAGTACATATGTCAGAAAATCTATGCTCCAACCAAACATGTCACACAAGCAGCACAGACAGCAATAGTTACAGTATCCCCCATATGTTACGCCCATTGTGTCTCCATATTGGCAACCTATCTACAGATATCCTGCAGAAACAGTTTGCTAGGTGTAGTTGTAGCACACAAAACCCTGAAATGGACTCCAACCCTCCCTGGAATGGCTGCACACACTCAATATATAAGGTCATACTGGGCATCCTCCTACACTTAGAGAAATGAAGCCCATGTCTCACAACACAGTGAACTACAGATATCGGTTATTTGCAGCTGTCTATGCATGCACACCAAACTGTGCACCATTGATACTTCACACACACACATTGGATAGGACTACTCACACATATCTTAGGCTAACATAATATAATATGTCAAACATACACACACACAGACGTGGGGAAGAGAAGGACAGACAGCAACAGAGAAAACTCATTATGAGGCATTTCCCACCCAGTGCACATCCCATTGGCCTATATCACATGATGTGCTGATGTCATTCACTGTAGAAATACCTTTGGTTAGCCCTCAGTCCTATAGTCTAAGTGGTGCTTGTGATAACTGTGTAACACTAAAGTACAAATAAGTATCCATGTAGCAGTTGTAATCTCAGTCCTGTCAAATGTAAAGTTGTGTGTGTGTTTCTAGATGAATGTGGTTGAGGCCATTCACACTCACTAAACTTCTTTTACCTTTCCTTCAGCACTGCTGCTGATGTCCCTTACCTTCAAAGATACCTTTGGACAACTCTCCAACATATAAGCTCTGTGGTGCTTGCGATAACTGTGGAATATTATTGTATAGCAAACTAGTTAGGTAGGAGTTTTAATCCTGGTCTTGGCAACTCTGAAAATGTGTGTGTGTCTTTGTAGAGATGTGTTTTTGTGGTCATTCACACTAACTACATTTCCCTTACCCCTCCTTTAACACTACTGCTGATGTCATTCACCTTCAAAGATACCTTTGGACAACTCTTGAGCATATAAGCTCAGTGGCGCTTGTGATAACTGTGTAATACTATAGTGTACCAAACTAGTTAGGTAGGAGTTCTAATCCTGTTCCTAGCAACTGTCAACATGTGTGTGTTTGTGTAAAAGAGAAGGTGTGTTTTGTTGAAACCTGATTTTCTGGTCATTCATACTCACTACACTTCCCTTACCTCTCCTGTAGTACTGCTGCTGATGTCACTCACTTTAGAGGTATGTTTGGACAATATTGTATCTATAATCTCTGTGGTGCATGTGATAAATGCGGAACAATATAGTAGCAATAATTACATAGGAAGGAGTTTGAATCTCATTCCTGGCAAGTGTTTGTGTGTGTGTACATGTATATGTCCATATGTTAAAGATTTCACCCCATTTACACCCAGTACACTTCTCAGTGCCTGAATTTAGCAGTCCTGCAGATATAATTCACCTTAGAAGTACCTGTTGACAGTCCTAAACCATGTAAGGTCAGTGGTGCATGTGGTAAATGTGTAACCATAATGGTCTGAAAGCATAGTTAGATCGAAGTTTGAATCTCACTCCTGGCAAATGTAAATGTGTGTGTACTGTAAAATGTTTTGTGAAATCTCTCACCCACTACATCACCCAATGCCAACTTTTACAAGGGTTGGTGATGTTCCTCACTTTATAAGCACCTTTCGACAGTGACCATCATATACGTTCTGTGGCATGTGCGATAAATGCATGACACTGTAATAACAATGCATAGCTAGGTATGGGTTTGAAACTCAGTACTGGCAAGTGTGTGAGTGTATATCATCAGTAGCTTGTGTTGGTGTTGGTGTGAGTGTGTAATAATAGGATCTATTGGGGGTGGGTTTTGATAATTTATTATATTGAGGACCTAGTATATGTCCCAATGTCCACATTACAAGGTAAACAGTTGTCAAACACCATTGAGGTTGGTATAGACAACCCACAGCCCTAAATGTCTAGTGCCATGTGCAATGACTATGTGACAGTATGGATTAGTTAACAATATAGGCAACCCTTGTAATACTCAGAGACCACTCTCCACCCACAAATCATACACACACTTGGCTAGGCAGCAACCACTATATCAGTAGTTCTCCTGCAAATTGCCTCACAGATAGTATCCACAGTGTGACTGCAGTGGTCTACATGCCTGTTGACTACAACAGTGCCACTGACATCAGAAAGAACTTTGATGTGTTACATCTCCTGACTGAGTGTTTGTTATCCAGCAAGTAAAAGGACATGGCACCCTGTTCCATCCCCTCAGTAGCCCAATCAATGTGTACAGTAGCCCTTTTGCCATGTTCCCCACTGGACACCTGCAACAACTGTAGAGTCTGTAAATGTACCCCACAAAGGGAATACCATGCCTTATACACATGCCCTTTATGGACAGACACCAATAACTCCAATGAATCCCCGCATCATACTGTCTATGTAGGTGCAATCACTACCTCAGTTACATAGCCAGGTCTCACCAAACAAGGTCAGGAGTGCTACTTCTAAAGATACCTATCTGTCCACACAACATGCCCCAGATACCTCAAGCACACTTCCACACTTCAAAGAACATGCATGTGGGACATGTGCACAACCCAGACACTGTCCATGTTATGGTATATAAATCACATACATGAGAAGCAGTGCAAATCACTGGCCACTCACAATAGAAATCTGGATGAGTGGATGAGGAATACAAAACCCACCCCTAGGGACCACTCCAGTGACTATACTCCAGAGCAATACTAAGGACTATTTTCATGTGGCCTGATGCCAGGGTATTCCATTGGGCTAGCCTTGTAGAGCTTTCAGGCCCATTCACCTACTACACACCTATGAAGCAATGAACCCATGGATCACAGTACTGGCAAATGTGTGCGTGTGTGTGTGTGTGTGTGTGTGTGTGTGTGTGTGTGTGTGTGTGTGTGTGTGTGTGTGTGTGTGTGTGTGTGTGTGTGTGTGTGTGTGTGTGTGTGTGTGTGTGTGTGTGTGTGAATAGTAATCTCAGTGTGTTTGATTGATGAATATCCCCTGTGGCTGTGGTTATTAGCAATCGGAGGTGTGTCCAAACCACAGCATGTACCAATATCCATTCTACAACAGATGTAAATCAACATATACCTATGTACAACCCTCAGCCATGTAATCTGTGAGGCATATGCAATCACTGTGTTACACAGTAGGGATTTCTGTGCACATACTATACCCTGCCTATGACATGGTGGATGTGTTACCACACTGCCATACCCATTGGTCTTGCTGCAGGGCCACATCCTGGTGGCACACAGATGCCTAGGACAGAAATGGGATACTGCATGTGAAAACACATTCACTCAGCACTTCACTTGTGGGGGAGAAAGGGGTAAAGCTGGCACTGAATGTGTTGCCAAGACTGTGGCCAATATCTGTTGTCTCAGGATAGGTATTAGCATTGTGCAGTAACTTGCAACACTTGTGTTTAATGCTGTGGAAGTTGTTGATGTAACTATCAAAGGCTGTTGTGATTGTCGTCAGTGTCTGCTGTATGTCTGCTGTCATAGATGTCTGTGGGGGATTCCATGAGGGATCCAAAGTTGTGATTGAGGCTAATAAAAGAGTTCAATAGTTATGGGACACCACCTTTCTCTGCAACAGTGTCCTCCTTTTGATGTACTCCTTAGTAATGGTAGGGGACCATCACATTATCTCCCAGTGTTTGGGGGACAGTGTCTGGGTTTTGTTGGGTTTGGCTAGTACCATACATTCATGTACCTGTTTGTACAGTGCCTATGTGTATGATTCCACAGTCATGCAGCTATTTCCCATTGGCATGAGTGCAGTGAAGTCAATCACCCCTGTTTTTATG